>NC_090181.1:47328502-47516002 GCF_024679245.1 Pseudorasbora parva
AAAAATGTAGAATGTTTCCTGTGATGGGTAGGTTTAGGGGCAGTGTGTGTGTGTGTGTGTGTGTGTGTGTGTGTGTGTGTGAGAGAGAGAGAGAGAGAGAGAGAGAGAGAGAGAGAGAGAGAGAGAGAGAGAGAGAGAGAGTTACTGAGAGAATCACACATCAGCTGAGTTCCTCCAGATAAAATAAACTCATTCATATTTTCATGTTGAGAGATTTGAGTTCAGGGTGTTATGAAAGCTTGTTTACGGCATGAATTAGATATATAAAAACACTTCATTTTACAGTGTCCTTGTTACACGTTACATGTATTTAACATGGTAATAACAGTGAATTATGCATAATTGCATGCAACTAACTGTAAAACAAACCCTAACCCTACAGTACATGTAGCTATAATTAATATTACTCAATACTTCAATATCATATTCAACAACAATATATATATATATATACAGTATATAATTTTTTTATTTTTTATTTGTTTTTTTTAGTTTAAGTTTACGTTTTGGTGTGGTTACTTTTAATAGTTTTCATGTGTGTTATGTTAATTATTTTGTGCATTGACAATGCACAGCACTTTGGCTATCGTTGTTATTTTTTAAAATGCTTCATAAATAAATGAGATATTGAATATATAATTACACTCACAGTAACACCTTAAAATAAAGTGTAACCCAACCTTTTCCCCAGAATTGTGAGTTCAGACTTTATAACTCATGGGTTAGTAATAGATTATATCTTACAATTCTGAGTTTTTTTTAAACAGGATTCTGACTTAACATCTCAAATGTTTATAGTTTTTCAAAATAAAGCAAAATTAAAGAGGTAAATGCACATTTTTCTTTGTTGCAATTGTGAGTTTTAACATTTAGAAATTCTGACTTTTTTTTCCGGTCAGAATTGCACGAAGAAGCAAAAGTCACAAGCTTCCACAAGTCTCGGGTCTGTTCTGATACATAAAACGACAAGAGTTTAAAATAGTAACTCTACAAAAATAAACAGATAGATTGCCCTGAAAAAGAAAAGAGAAATACAGTCTTGTTCAAAATAATAGCAGTACAATGTGACTAACCAGAATAATCAAGGTTTTTAGTATATTTTTTATTGCTACGTGGCAAACAAGTTACCAGTAGGTTCAGTAGATTCTCAGAAAACAAATGAGACCCAGCATTCATGATATGCACGCTCTTAAGGCTGTGCAATTGGGCAATTAGTTGAAAGGGGTGTGTTCAAAAAATAGCAGTGTGACATTCAATCACTGAGGTCATCAATTTTGTGAAGAAACAGGTGTGAATCAGGTGGCCCCTATTTAAGGATGAAGCCAACACTTGTTGAACATGCATTTGAAAGCTGAGGAAAATGGGTCGTTCAAGACATTGTTCAGAAGAACAGCGTACTTTGATTAAAAAGTTGATTAGAGAGGGGAAAACCTATAAAGAGGTGCAAAAAACGATAGGCTGTTCAGCTAAAATGATCTCCAATGCCTTAAAATGGAGAGCAAAACCAGAGAGACGTGGAAGAAAACGGAAGACAACCATCAAAATGGATAGAAGAATAACCAGAATGGCAAAGGCTCAGCCAATGATCACCTCCAGGATGATCAAAGACAGTCTGGAGTTACCTGTAAGTACTGTGACAGTTAGAAGACGTCTGTGTGAAGCTAATCTATTTTCAAGAATCCCCCGCAAAGTCCCTCTGTTAAAAAAAAGGCATGTGCAGAAGAGGTTACAATTTGCCAAAGAACACATCAACTGGCCTAAAGAGAAATGGAGGAACATTTTGTGGACTGATGAGAGTAAAATTGTTCTTTTTGGGTCCAAGGGCCACAGGCAGTTTGTGAGACGACCCCCAAACTCTGAATTCAAGCCACAGTACACAGTGAAGACAGTGAAGCATGGAGGTGCAAGCATCATGATATGGGCATGTTTCTCCTACTATGGTGTTGGGCCTATTTATCGCATACCAGGGATCATGGATCAGTTTGCATATGTTAAAATACTTGAAGAGGTCATGTTGCCCTATGCTGAAGAGGACATGCCCTTGAAACGGTTGTTTCAACAAGACAATGACCCAAAACACACTAGTAAACGGGCAAAGTCTTGGTTCCAAACCAACAAAATTAATGTTATGGAGTGGCCAGCCCAATCTCCAGACCTTAATCCAATTGAGAACTTGTGGGGTGATATCAAAAATGCTGTTTCTGAAGCAAAACCAAGAAATGTGAATGAATTGTGGAATGTTGTTAAAGAATCATGGAGTGGAATAACAGCTGAGAGGTGCCACAAGTTGGTTGCCTCCATGCCACACAGATGTCAAGCAGTTTTAAAAAACTGTGGTCATACAACTAAATATTAGTTTAGTGATTCACAGGATTGCTAAATCCCAGAAAAAAAAAAATGTTTGTACAAAATAGTTTTGAGTTTGTACAGTCAAAGGTAGACACTGCTATTTTTTTGAACACACCCCTTTCAACTAATTGCCCAATTGCACAGCCTTAAGAGCGTGCATATCATGAATGCTGGGTCTCATTTGTTTTCTGAGAATCTACTGAACCTACTGGTAACTTGTTTGCCACGTAGCAATAAAAAATATACTAAAAACCTTGATTATTCTGGTTAGTCACATTGTACTGCTATTATTTTGAACAAGACTGTACATCTCCCATATCTTTTTTCTTTTTTCTTTTGTGTGTCCAATGAAACGCTACAGTAAAAACAGTTTATTGTACAGGGTTCGAGTTACACTGTCTGTATGACATGTCCATTCTATAGTAATACTAGTAAATTATGGATAATTACATGCAACTCACCCTAAACCAAACACTAACCCCAATACACTAACACAAGTGTGTGTATCTGTCACAGTCGTGCACTGAATAATCTAATTAGATAGACTTTAAAAAGCATGCAAACTGGTTGCCTTAAAAAAACAAGTAAAGTGAAATATGAATAGTATGCTAACAAAAGTGTACTTAGTATAGTTCACTTACACAAGCCCTTTAGTGACTAAACAATAACTGTGTGTGTGTGTGTGTGTGTGTGTGTGTGTGTGTGTGTGTGTGTGTGTGTGTGTGTGTGTGTGTGTGTGTGTGTGTGTGTGTGTGTGTGTGTGTGTGATGGGTAGGTTTAGGGGCAGTGTAAGGGGATAGAAAGTACGGTTTGTACAGTATAAAAACCATTACGCCTATGGAGAGTCCCTGTAAACCACATAGACCAACGTGTGTGTGTGTGTAAGACTCAAACATGATAAACTGCAAGATATTATCTCAAATATAGAGGGGTTAAATCAACAAAATTAAGTGTTTATGACGTAAGTGTTAGCAATAAAATTGTGAACAATATACGACACGAAAGATGACCTAGAGGTAATTATTCAGTCACAAGCTATGGGTCAACTTTTAAAAGCAACCTGTTTATTACTTATTTTCCTTTGAAATTAAATAATTGATTTCTTGTTGCATCGCTGCATCAATAGGAAGAGAATTACAAAACACTGCAAATGCTCTTCTTACTCAGTATTTGTGTCTTGTTTCTAGTCCAAACATCTAAAAATTCTTAAAACAAGAAATATTTACCAGAGATGGGACCAAGTCACACATGCACAAATCTCAAGTATTTTTTCAAGTCAAGTCAAGTCACCTTATTTTTGTAATTTTGCCTGAAGAATCTGATCTTAATAAAGTAAAAAAGACAATATATAAGTAACTGTCAGTAAATTACAATAATTTGGATTTGCATTGTAAATACTCATGTTCAGTTAAATACATTATAGAATCAAACAAAATTATAACTTCATAAAATTATTTATTTTTCACTTCTGCCAAAAGTTTGAAACGTTTTAAATTTTCAACATTGAGTCCATAAAGCAAATAACAGCTTAACATCCAACATACTACTCTCTGAACACCTTCTTCTCTCTCCCTCTAAAACACAGTTTACATACAACATTAAACTGTTACATTTGTCCCCCCCCCCCTCTCTCTCTCTCTCTCTCTCTCTCTCTCTCTCTCTCACTCACTCACTCACTCACACACACACACACACACACACACACACACACACACACACACACACACACACACACACAGACACACACACACACACACACACACACCTACACACGCACACGCACACGCACACACACACACACACACACACACACACACACACACACACACACACACACACACACACATGTTGGTCTATGTGGTTTACAGGGACTCTCCATAGGCGTAATGGTTTTTATACTGTACAAACCGCATTTTCTATCCCCTTACACTGCCCCTGCCCCTAAACCTACCCATCACAGGAAACATTCTGCATTTTTACTTTCTCAAAAAAACATCATTTAGTATGTTTTTAAGGCCATTTGAATTATGGGGACATTTGATATGTCCTCATAAACCACATTTATAGAGTAATACCAGTGTAATACCCATGTAGTTATACAAATTTGTGTCCTCATAAACCACATAAACAGGCTCACACACACACACACGTGCGCAATTTTTTCCCACTCACTTAACATTGTAGAATCGAGTAATTTTTGTTTTGTGTGTTCAGGTGTGCAAAGTCTCGTACCGCTCAGATCAGGGGAAGTATTTTATAAAAATAAATCAGAATTAAATGTATGAGGGTTAATGAACACGGTATGAGGGTTAATGTCTAGTGGTTACTTTAGCTATACATTAGCTAACTACCAACTAACCTTACTGGGCAGACTCTTAAAATGAAGAATGATATTGGAGGTTGTCGTCTGGCTGTCCGTCCGTGTTTTTAATGTTGCATGTCTTGCAACGCGCAACGTTCGTGTTTGTAACGTTCGTCTTTAGCCATCTTGCAAATAATTGTTGAAGCCGAAAGCGATGGCCCTCGGTATCCCTCTGGGCTGGCTGACATGTTGATGTGATATCTGCTCTAAGTGGGCGTGGTGTGTGTAAGGTACGAGAGGGCATGACTGATGATAGTGTCGTGATCCAGTCACAGCGCTATTCTCAGTCTGCGCTCCAGTTGGGCCAACTTTATGTTTATTAAATAATTTATATATTTTATATTCAAACTGACAACATGATGTGATTAACACTCAAGTCATCATGTCTCAAGTCAAGTCAAGTCCCGAGTCTTTAACTTCCAAGTCCGAGTCAAGTCTCAAGTATTTTCTATTTTGTCAAGTCAAGTCAAGTCAAGTCACAAGTCATAAAAATAGCGACTCGAGTCGACTTGAGTACAAGTCACCAAGTCTCAAGTCCCCATGACTGGTATTTACTAGACAAGCAAAAGTAATTGTCTTGTTTTGGGGAAAAATAACTCAAAATGAAGAGAGTTTTTGCTTAAAATAAGATAAATAATCTGCCAATGGGGTGAGAAAAATAATCTTAATTCAAACAGAAAACAAGATTATTTTTCTCACCCCATTGGCAGATTATTTATCTTATTTTAAGCAAAAACTCTCTTCATTTAGAGTTATTTTTCCCAAAACAAGACAATTACTTTTGCTTGTCTAGTAAATGTTTCTTAATGTAAGAATTTTTAGATATTTAGACTAGAAACAAGACAAAAATATTAAGTAAGAAGAGCATTTTTTTTGCAGTGTAATATAAATGAAGCTCCAAGAGCTCAATCAAAGGAAACAATTATCCCCATAACTCCCATAATAAGTGAGTTTTCTTGTGTTCAATGTTTCTGCGTCGCCAATGACGTTTTTTTTTAGTGTGTAGTTTTTAAATTTTATCTCCATGTTCATTATAAGTTACTTGTTATTGTTCCAGTTTGTAACATCAACATCATTGAATGAAGTTAGCGGTAAGCAAAAAACACAACAAAACATTTAATCTCAGTTTTTAGTGTTCCCTTTCGAAAAGGAACTCGCGCTGCGTCAGCTGACGCTACGGGGAACGCCTTCAGCGTGACAGGTGTCTGAAATCGCTATCAAATCACAATCCTACTGACCGTCGGCAGCTGGTGATGTCATCACCATGCGACAAAGGAAGTATAAAAGGGCACCGTGCCAACATGACGCCATCCTTTCGTCTTCAGGGACTGTTCTGTCTGGTTCGCTAGAAAGTCTAAAAAGTCAAATGAAATGCACACGTAAGTCGAGGGGAGTGTACAGGAAGTGCGCTGATCCGTGTCCCAGGTTTCTTACGCCTGAGGACACACACACCCTTTGTGTGCTCTGCCTGGGGGAAGAGCACGCGCGGGAGGTTCTCGAGGGGGCCTCCTGCGCAAACTGTGAGCGTTTTCCGTTGAGGATGCTCCGCTCTCGCTTGGCCTTCTTCTCGAGGGAAGAAGAGCCAGCATCTGGGAGCGGTCCCGCTTACGCTGAGGCTGAGCGGCGCCGTCTGTCCTGGGGCTCCCAGATAGACCTGGCTCATCGTCTGGAGAGTACAGTTCTCACGGACGATCAGCCAGGTTGCGAGAGCAGGCTGACGGAGGAGGAGTCGGATGGAGACTCCTCCTCGTCGTCAGCCCGTGCTTTTCCGGTCGATCAGAGGATGGCTGTGGATGAGGAGGAAAATGAGGCTGAGGCTGAATCCTCCCAGCCATCCTGCCCCGTGTATGGGGAGCTGTTAGACGTTATGGGGCGCGCGGTGTTGAGACTTCAGCTGCCGTGGCAGAGAGCCAGGGGAGAGGCCGCCCGCCCTGACAGATTGGGCGATCGGTTTCTCCCCGACCATAGCCGCCCAGCTCCCGGGAGCCTTCCATTCCTCCCTGACCTTCACGAGCAGGTCGTGGGGGCATGGAAGAAACCCTACTCGGTGCGAATCCATCGACATCAGCGTTTTAACTTCGCTGATGTCGAGGGATTGGCCGAGGCAGGGTATGTGTCGATGCTGCCCATCGACGAGACGTTCGCGAACTATCTCGCATCCGGGCAGCCATCGACACTAAGAGCTCCAGCCCTGCCATCGAAACCATTAAAGACGACTTCGCATCCTAATGGCAGGGCATACACGTCGGCAGGTCAGGCGGCGGCGGCCTTGCACACAATTGCTGTGTTGCAGGCTTATCAAGCTGACCTGCTGAGGGACCTCGATCAGGGGAAGGGCCTACCCCCTGATGCGATGGCTGAGTTGCGCCGCACCACAGATCTCTCTCTCTCCGGGCGGCCAAATACACAGCAGTCACCAATGGCGGCTATGGTCGCCACGGAGAGGCATCTGTGGCTGAACCTGGCGGACATCGGGGGGAAAGAAAAGGCTTTTCTCCTCGATCCCCCGGTCTCGCCCTCTGAGCTTTTCGGCACCTCCGTTGAGGCAGTGGTGGGAAAGTTCAGAGAGGCGAGGGCGCGCTCAGCGGCGTATAGAACGTGTATTCCGCTGAGGTCCGGGGTGGCGCCCAGGCAGGAGGGTGTCCCTGGCCCATCAAGATCCGAGGATCATCGACTGGGCCAACGCAGTAGCGTGGCCTCTCGTGCGCCCCCTCCGTGGAGGAGTAGGACGCAGAAGAGGCGGGACACCCGCAACAGGAGGAGGGACATCGGGGAGAAGAACCGCTTCCAGCGCCGGAAGCGAGGTGGTGAGTCTCCGCCCCCGAGGGCGCGGAGAACGTGATGTGGTGTCCCCTCCTTTGTTTTCTGTTGTTTTTTCTTTTCTCTCCCTGGGCGTGCTTTACACCAGGCCTCGCGGGCCGATGATGAGCGGATGTGAGACTCTGACGGCCTGCCAGGCCGGTGTGTGAGAGCGCCCCACCCTCAGGTTAGTGCGCCGAAGCATGCATGTTACATGAAGCGATGAGGCACTGAAGACAGCGGGTGAGTCCCCTTTTAGGGCAAACATTCTTCTTTTCAATATCGTATGTTTGGACTCTATGCTTCCCTGAGGGATGTTTTGTATGCAAAAGAGTGAAGTAATGTAACAGTGGGAGAAGTGGGCCTGTAGTTCCCCGGTAAAGGTGGCTAGAACGATGTTTGTATAACCACAGAAGGTTTATGTAGGCTGTATGTTTGCTAGTGTAGCAACAGTAGTTTATAAGGCTGTTTCTCTTCTGGATATGTGTAATATGAACAGTTGAGGCCACCGCACATGCCACGGGCTGTAGCGGCGATATAAACTGATGTATGTTCTCCTGGCGAACTTTTTAAGCTGTAGCCACCTCTGGGTAGCGTTGGCACCTCTGCTAGTGAAATATCTAGATGAATATGTGAGGTTAGGCTAGCGCATGAACTACAGTAAGGTCTGTCCCAGCCCTTTTTAGGGCCTTTGTTTGTGGGATTATCAGACCGATGCTAGTGCATCAAGTTGGCCTAGGCTGTTGATGGGATGGCGGTGGCGTCTCGCGGTGGCATATCGCCCTGGCAGTTGCCAGTTTCCCGGCCCTGCGGGGTTTCCGGTGGGATTTGCCATCGGATAAGCACCGTCTGTCACCAATCTAATAGGGAACTGCCATTCGGCAATAGGCCTCTCCAGGCCACCCTATAAGACCGGACTATACGTAGGCATCAAACAGGCCTCCCTGGAGGCGAGCCCCGGGAACACAGCAACTCCCGACAGTTTGCACGTTGGCTGGCAGGAAGCAGGCCGCTCCAGGCCGCCTGAAGGTGAGCCCCCGAGCCGGGATGCTCGGTAGGCCAGTGTATTATGCTGTCAGGCCTTTCTGAGCCTCTTTGGGAAGGGATTCCCAGACCAGGTCTCTGTGACAAGCTAGCCATTAGCATGGGTGGCTTCTGGGGTTATGGCCTCATGGGCCCCCTGAGGAACCAGTAAAGCCACCTTCCTGCGGCTCTTAACAGCTAGCACTAAAAAGAAGCAGTGCCAGGTAGAGGCGCCTCCTGGCCTCCCTGGAGGGGAAACGGTTCCCTTGAGCGGGAACGTATAACTGGCTTTGTGCTGACAGCTAGCGGCTGCCCGCCGGTGGGTCCCGGCCTTGGCCGGTAAAACTCAAGGGCGGGCTCATGCCCTAGCATGACGAGACTCCGTTTCTGCTGCGCAGTCCCTTCAGGACCGGGACTGGCGAGCCTACAGCATGGTTTACCTACCAGGCTGGCTTAAGAGCTCCCCTCATTGAGGGTCGTCTGCGAGCTTACGGCCGCTTGAGTCTGATCAGATGGGCAGGCCCCCCTCGGGGCCTCCCGGGTAGATCAGTCCATAGGCCTTTTTAGGCCTCCTGAGCACCCCTGTAATAAATGTGTTCAGTAGATCCTAGGATCAAGCAGAAGAGACTCCCCTCGCTGGCAAGGGTAAGAAGCACTAAGCTGAGTACTGCTCTCCAGGATTCCCGTCTCCGAGTTCCGGTCTGAGGAGGACATTGCCAGTTTGCAGTCCCTCAGTCTGGATGCTCATGAGTAAGAGCGATGTCCGGAGGCTCTGTTTTGACAGACAGGGTTGGCCAAGCTGGGGTGTCCCACAGAAGTGATGCCAGGTGAGGCCTCCCTGGTGGCATTCGGTGAAGGTTTTCCCGAATTAGTGACGGCTGGAGCGCCCTCGGGTCCCCTAGCCACATTCCCTTAAGGGACTCCTTCCTTCGAAGTAGTAGGTCCCAGGCCCTCGAGCAAGCCGAGAGTAGGAAACCTCAGATAAAACTTGATAAGGTTCTCTCTTAGGCATGTAGCTTGGGCTATGACTGTAGGGGATGATGTCACTGGCAGCCTGTGTGGCTAGAGGGGGAGTGGTTCAGACTTTCTGCGAACTCTCGTCCAGGCAGTTCTCACTGCCAGTAAGGGGCGTGCACTCCCCTCAGCATGGCGGCGTGGGTATATCGTTCCCCGTAGCGTCAGCTGACGCAGTGTGAGTTCCCTTTCGAAAGGGAACGTCCCCGGTTACGTATGTAACCTTGGTTCCCTGAGAACAGGGAACGAGATGCTGCGTCACATGGCCATGCTTCACGGTGTGCCTGCCCACAGTCCCTTCAGTCGAAACGGATAGCGTCATGTTGGCACGGTGCCCTTTTATACTTCCTGGTCGCACGGTGATGACATCACCAGCTGCCGACGGTCAGTAGGATTGTGAGTCTGTCACGCTGAAGACGTTCCCCGTAGCGTCAGCTGACGCAGCGTCTCGTTCCCTGTTCTCAGGGAACCAAGGTTACATACGTAACCGGGGACGTTTATGTAAAACAAGACAAATCTGCCATTATTTTAAAGTCAGCACAAACAGAAGCATTGCACTCATCTCTTCTCCCCTATATGCAAACCGCCCATCAACATAAAAACATTTAATGTAAGATAAACCCTTCTCCCTCCAAACACGGTAAGTTCTATCGGACCAGTTCTATACGCTATCCGACTCATTTCCACAAATGAGACATGCAGATAGAAATGTTGCTCTTTAAATAATTTACTGTAACACTTGTCTATACACAGGATTTGTTACCGCCAGCGCTCACTGGAAGACTACATTATCCAGCATTGCTTTAAGGCAACTCTAATAGCTCAAAATACACAGCACTTTTTTTCTCCCTTGTGTTGGTTCTAAATAGTGTCATTTTGTACGAAGTTTTACAAAGTAATAGTAATGATTAAAGTAGTATTTTGTGCGCTTTATTATGCAATTTTAAAATAAAAGTAATCTGTTTTGAGTTTAATACCTTTTTCATTATAACAACTAGCTAAGGAATATATATATATATATATATATATATATATATATATATATATATATATATATATATTGCTAAAAATAAAACAAATACTTGACTTGAGACTTGACTTGGACCCTAAAGGCTTGAGATTTGACTCGGACCCTAAAGGCTTGAGACTTGACTTGGACCCTAAAGACTTGAGACTTGACTTGGACCTTAAAGACTTGAGACTTGACTTGGACCCTAAAGACTTGAGACTTGACTTGGACCCTAAAGGCTTGAGACTTGACTTGGACCCTAAAGACTTGAGACTTGACTTGGACCCTAAAGGCTTGAGACTTGACTTGGACCTTAAAGACTTGAGACTTGACTTGGACCCTAAAGAATTGAGATTTGACTTGGACCTTAAAGACTTGAGACTTGACTTGGACCCTAAAGAATTGAGATTTGACTTGGACCTTAAAGACTTGAGACTTGACTTGGACCCTAAAGAATTGAGATTTGACTTGGACCTTAAAGACTTGAGACTTGACTTGGACCCTAAAGGCTTGAGACTTGACTTGGACCTTAAAGACTTGAGACTTGACTTGGACCCTAAAGGCTTGAGATTTGACTTGGACCTTAAAGACTTGAGACTTGACTTGGACCCTAAAGGCTTAAGACTTGACTTTGACCCTAAAGGCTGATGGCTCAGAAAGGCCTTCATTGACACCAATGTCATTTCCTCTCTCAAGACCCATAAAGGCACTAAAGACGTCGTTACAAAGCCCATCTCACTACAGCGGCTCTACAATCATTTTATGAAGACACAAGAATAGTTTTTGTGCACAGAAAAAATAAAAAACAACTTATATAGTGATAGGCCAATTTCAAAACAAAGATTCAAAACGGTTATGAATCAGTGAATCAATTCATAATTCAGTTCAATACGCAAAATGACATTGGTGTCAATGAAGGCCTTTCTGAGCCATCGGATTTCAACACTAATATCTTCATCTGTGTCTGAAGATGAACAGAGGTCTGACGGTTGTCCAACCACATTAGGGTGAGGAATTAATGACAGATTTTTCATTTTTGGGTCAACTAACCCTTTAAACTAATTTAAATACCTGTATAAACATTACATGGCCCTTTACAAAGCTGCTGTCCCTTTAAGACCGAATGCACAGATCCTATACACTGTTTATGTGAATACTCGCCAAAATTAACGTCTTCCATTTTGCTCTAAACTATAAATCAGTGTTTAAAATATGCTGGGAAATCATTGAACTTCAAGTGACGCTACAAAAGTTATTCCTGAAAGGCTTTCTGCAAAAACCCAAACACCTTTTAAAGAAGAAAAAAATCATCCACTGACTTACAAAAGCTGCTGCAGAAACGACTTTTGACTTTGAGGACCTTGATAGAAATGTAGTGGAGTAAAAAGTACGATATTTGTCTTTCAAATGTAGTGAAGGTAAAGTCATAAGTTTACAGAAAGAATAATATTCAAGTACAGATACTCAAAAAGTACTCAAGTAAATGTAATTAGTTACTCTGAAAGGCTTGAAACTAGACTTGGACTTGGACCACAGAGACTTGTGAACATGTCTGCTTGTAACGCTTCACCCTCTACACTTTATGCATATGTATATTTTTTAACATCACTGAATTATAAGATTCTGTTTCCTCCTTAAGTAAAGTATAAAAAGAAATACTATTTATAAAACCATCCTCAGCCTAAGCAAAAGCTCACAAAAAAAGCTCACAAAAGCGCTCACAAGCTCGCAATAGTAACAATGAAACTGTTGTAAATGACAACATAAGTAAACATTAAACACTGTCAAGCATTGCCCTTTTCTCATCTTGATCAAAAACACAAATAATATACTTACTTTCAACATTTTTACTCTCCCCATGAAATCTCATGCATTAACTATTTTCAGCTACATCATCAAAAATCATTTTCAAGTACTTAACTGGTTCACATTCACCCAATACAGGCTACTTTAATCCAGTTGAATGCACATTTTAAAGAATTAGCTACATTATTTGAAAGAAAATAAATCAAATTAAGTACATCACAAATTATATGACTGAAAACTTGGGAAAATATGCATTTTACTCAGGGTATGTTGTTGGTGTAATATTTCTTAGTACTTATTTGTGTAATTACACACCATAACAAGGACACATTTTAAGTCTAATAAATGTTTTTTTTTGTCTGAGAAATCCCTTATGCTGTTGTTCCTCATGTTCTGTATTTATGTCCATTTTAATACATTTCAGTGTTTGATGTTAGCCTATTTTGTTATGCTATACTGTGATGATGTCCAAGTGAAATCTAAAGCAAAACCAATTGATATAAACTCCCATCATCTTCATCTTCTTCTTCATCATCCTGGACAGATGCACTCACAGTTCTTGGCTTATTCAGAGGAATGGTAAAAGCAGACGTGAATATCTCAGCTGGTCTTTAAATATGAGCCCGTGTTTGCTCAACGGTTAAGATTCTGAACAGGTCCACCACGTTCATTTGCAATTCTTATTGCCGTAAAAGTTAATCTATCCTGAGCAATAAATCAGAGTCCGCTCAGCTTAAGAGAATGTCTCCAACGCGGGACGATTTTCCAAACACAACTGAGCTAACATAGATTTATTACCTCCGCTTATATAACTCATATTAGGAATTCATGGACCTGGCAAAAGGGATTAGAGCGTTTATTTCAGGCAGGGAGATGATCCTGTCATTAATGGTCGATACTTTCATCATCGTGTCGAATTCGCCCTGTGACGAGTCTTGGCGGACATATCAGGATTGTGCAGCTGTACTCGTTATCTGCCGGCGACCCGCTCCGCACACGCAACGCCGACCGCCGCCCATCAAACCGGGATTAGGCTGTCAATCACGGGGCCGTGGCGTATTCTCTGCTACGCTTATACTCAAATGTCACTGAGATCAGAGTCATTTCTTGGCTAATTGCATCTCGTTCGCCCTTAATGCTGCTCGTTTAATGGTTTTGTTAGACTGTGTGACAAGACGGAGACGACAGAAGAGTTCACCGTGCGACTCTTCCACGCGGCATCCATTTCATCCACCGCTCTTTATTACCATTATCAAGCAATTTAGAGGTGGAGGTTTCAACAATAACACAAACTTTGCTCGTTGTTATTAAAGTGCAAACTCTGAATGCTTTAATGAAACTCACACAGGCCATTGTGAACCGACAGCGTGCGATTAACTGACCTTTTAAGCGTGTGGGTGACCTGCATGTGGAGTCCATTTCCCAGCCTGTGGGATATTATTTCATATCAGCTGACGACTGACCAATTTCTTACACAGGATTACAGCCACATTATATGTCGTGCTACAATGAAGCAGAAAGCTAAAGTCGTGTTTAAAGCGGCGCATTCAGAATCCCTCTGTAACTGTAAATGAATAGCGAGAGAGCTTCATTAACACGCGCAGAATCAAACCGCTCTCATAATAGAAGCGCTGACACGTAATCTGTTTTCATTCTGTGTCAAATCACATGATATTGCCGTCAAAGGTTGAGTTGAAATTGTTCACCGCCTTAAGCAGTTTATAAGTGTAGCGCTAATCTGCAGCGGACTTTGCATGTAAATTATGTGCACTTATGCGGCCTGTCGTCTAATGGAGGGAATATGGAAGTATTTTAGTATTAGCGCCGCTCGCTGAGTCTTAAACAGACACGCCCCACGCCCACTTAGTGGGCCAGACACGCCCACTAAGCAAGATGGCGCCTTTGTTTGGCATGGCCGCTGCTGTGTCACATTTATGTAGTTTTTATTTGTTTGTTTTCGTCTCTCTTATGGTTACATTAACCATGCCTTTACACTACTGTGCCACTGCTGTTCGGACATACGATCGTTTCACCCTGATGAACATTGGAGTGTACATGGAAGGACTTTGTAACAACTGGGAAAGTTATAGTCAAACTTTTCCGCCCCCGTTGGTGTGTGTGCCCAGCCTATATGAATTCCGATTTTTGTTTCGGTGCCGTGGCAATTCCAAGAGGAGACGAAGGAGAAGGGGCTGCAGAGCTGGCACTCAGGTCAGAATGAGACTGTCTTCGGGAATGGGGGTGCCCAAGCCTTTTTGTGGGTGGCGGCCACGGTGGCTGCTGCCTGTTTTTCCCCAGGATGCAGGTGCTCGTTGGACAAGATCCCCTTCGGTCAATTTGGGCCGATGGAGAAAACGCTGTCTGGATTTGCAGTTTGTGGCGGACCTGCCTGACCAGCGACTGACCACTTGGCACCGCTGGAAACCGCGTGATTGTATCAGGTGTTTGCGGCCACTACACCTTGCCATTAAGGAGACCAGCTTGCCATCATCACTCCGTTTAGCACTGCTAAATGTTCGCTCCATCACTAGTAAGGCGCATGCCATCAACGATCTTTTTACCAAGGAAAAGATGGATTTCATGTTTCTTACAGAAACGTGGCAAAAGGATAAGGAAGCTGTACATTTAAATGAACTCTGCCCTGCAGGTTGCTCTGTGATTGGGACACCTCGAATGTCACGTCGAGGTGGTGGCCTTGCTGCTGTTTATTGTGACAAATTCTTATGCAGAGTAATTAACTCCGAAACCTTCTCCTCATTTGAGTCACAGATGATTAAGGTCGGTTCTGTTAATATGTTTTATTGTGTGGTAATTTACCGCCCCCCTGGTCCTACAGGCGTCTTCCTTACTGATTTTACTGATTTCCTATCCTCTATAATCAAGCTGGAGAAAGTTTTAATTATTGGAGATTTTAATCTTCATATTGATGATATCTCATGTATTGCAGCTACAGACCTCTTATCCATTACAGACTCTTTTAACTTTACGCAACATGTCTCAGGACCTACACATTTAAAGGGGCACACTCTGGACCTTGTTTTCTCATTAGGTCTAGAGATAGTAAATGTGTGTGTGGAGGATGTACATATGAGTGATCATAGTTGTGTTTTCTTTAACCTAAATTTACCTCGGGACCCTTCACCCCCGAGAATTAAGGCTCAAAGGAGAGTTATTAACCAGGATGTCGCTGAGAAGTTTTCTATTTTGTTTGATCCATGCCGACTAAAGGGTTGCAGTGATGCAAATGTGTATGCTGAGTCTTTTAACAGTCAATGTTTAGAAATTTTAGATGAAGTGGCACCTATGAAATCAAACATTGTCTCTCTTAAAAAGCCCTGCCCCTGGATAAATAAATCTATCCAGAGTTGTAGAAGTAAACGTCGGAAAATAGAGCGCTTATGGAAAACAACTAAACTCGAAGTTCACAGGCTCTATCTTAGGGAATTAACTGCTTCTCTAAATGAACTTCTGAAAAGTGCTAGAACGAAATACTTCTCTCAGCTAATATCCTCTAATAAGAAAAACCCCAAATTCTTGTTTGATACCATTAACTCTATTGTTTCGCCATCTGTCCCTCCAATTGCAGTTTTCTCTCCATCAGACAGTAATGTATTCCTTAACTTCTTTATTGAGAAGATTAGGGATATTAGAGTTAGTATCTTACCTCGACCTGCCCGTATAAAAGGCATGTATCTTGGCTCCTTCACATCCGTGTTTCTCCTTTAAACTAGTGACATTGCATGAGGTCACCACTCTGCTAGATAATCTGAAACCTACTTCCTGTCATAGTGATGTTCTCCCGATTATGCTGTTTAAGCAGGCTTTTGATAGCATTGGCCCCTGTGTTGTAGAAATTATCAATACTTCTCTTTTAACTGGTGTGGTTCCAAACTTTTTTAAGCATGCTATTGTTGAACCTGTTCTTAAAAAGCCAAGCCTTGACCCATTGAAACCAATGAATTATAGGCCTATATCCAAACTCCCCTTTATGGCTAAGATTCTAGAGAAAGTGGTAGCAGAGCAGTTTACGACTTTCTTAAAGATAAATGATATTTTTGATAAATATCAGTCAGGTTTCCGTAAAAACCATTCTACTGAAACCGCATTAATTAAAGTCTCGAGTGATATTTTGATGTCAGCTGATTCTGGGAAGCATACAGTATTAGTTTTACTGGACCTTACATCTGCCTTTGACACTATTGATCATAATATTTTGATTAATAGACTTCAGGATCTAGTAGGGATATCTGAATCGGCTATAAAATGGTTTACCTCTTACCTTTCTGGTAGAAGTTTTAGTGTCTTTATTAATCAGATCATGTCAGATACTGCAGGTTTATTGAGTGGTGTACCTCAGGGTTCTGTCCTGGGACCGATTCTTTTCCTGCTGTACATACTAGCGCTAGGACAGATAATTGGCCAGTTTACTGATGTTTCCTATCATCTGTATGCCGACGACATTCAGTTGTACTGCTCTTTTAATCCTACTGAGTTACATAAACTGTCTTCTTTAATCAGCTGTCTGAGCAATATCAAGCAGTGGCTAAATGATAACTTTTTAGTTCTGAATTCAGCTAAGACTGAAACACTGATCATTGCCCCTGAGCAAAGCATCTCTCAGATTAAACAACATATCGGTGCCCTAAGCTCGTCTGTCCAGCCGAATCTTAGGAGCCTAGGTGTTGTTTTTGATTCGGCCATGTCCTTGGAGAAACACTCAAATCTACTTATTAAAAACTGTTTCTTTCAATTAAGGAACATTTCGAAAATAAGAGCCTTGGTGTCAAAGGCCGAATTGGAGATGATCATTCATGCTTTTATTTCATCCCGTTTAGACTATTGTAACAGTCTTTTTATTTGTCTAAATAAGAAAGATTTGTGTCACCTCCAGACTGTCCAGAATGCTGCTGCAAGGCTTTTAACCCACACCAGTAAAAGAGTACACATCACACCGATCTTAGCTTCCCTTCATTGGTTACCAGTGAAATTTAGAATGCATTTTAAAATTTTGGTTCTTACTTTTAGAGCCCTACAAGGACAGGTGCCTTGTTACATCTCTGACCTGTTACAGCTGCGTACGTCTTCACGTAGTCTAAGATCAACAGGTCAAAAATTTTTAGTTGCCCCCCACACACATTTTAAAACAAGAGGGGACCGTTCATTTCAAGCTGTGGCACCTAAACTGTGGAATGCATTGCCTTCTTCCTTACGCTGCCTGGACTCAGTGGAAAATTTTAAAACACAGTTGAAAACTCTTCTATTTAAAGAGGCTTTTATCTAGAGTGTAGGATTTGGCTGGTCTTTTGTGTATTTCTGTTTATTTTCATTTATACTTATTGTTTTTGTTACTTATTTTGACTAGAACTGTAATGTTGTGTATTTCCTCTTTTTGTTGTGAAGCACTTTGTGATTTTTATCTACGAAAAGTGCTATACAAATAAATTTTACTTACTTACTTACTTACTTAAAAGCGGTCGAACTCGTACACATGCAGGCTGTCAGCGGGCACAGTTGCTTTTACAGTAAATATGAACATGTTTGGCAGGAGTTAAACTCGTCTTTTCTTCTCTATTGTGCCGTATATCCGAGTGAAACGCTTCTCAAACAAGAACAAATGTAGGGGCGGGGCTTGATTGTGTCTGTGGGGAATTGATTGGGTGGTTGTGGTTTGCTATTGGCTGATCTCGTGTGAGTGACAGGTGGCCCCGCCCTTGTCATCAGATGACATTAATCTGATTCAAAATGATCAAAACAATAATAATGTGCACCAATACATCATTTAGAATAAACACTGCAATATTCAAAAATAAGAATTTTCCATCTTTAATTATCCTTCAGCAGACACACAGTCTCATGTTTAAACATTTGATCTTCTGAAGATCTGCCCTGATGTTAGAGTGAATGGGATTAATATGGTAAATGGACTGCATTTATTTAATGCTTTAAACAGACTATGGCCATCCAGAGCTCTTTACATTTTTGCCTCACAGTCCCCCATTCATACACTGACGACGATGTCAGCCATGTTAGGCTCATCAGGAGCAGCTGGGGTTATAGAGGTGTCTGGCTCAGGTGGAACCGGGGATTGAACCACCAACCTTTCGGTTTGTAAACAACCTACATGAGCCACTGAGCCACTGCCACCCCAAAAATCCAGAATCCAGCTATTTATTAACCCATAATGCACAGTACTTGTAATGCACTACTTGCTAGTTTAAAAAGTAATCTGATTCAGCAGCCATATCACCCTGTAGCCCAAGACTGGTTTCCCACTGAACCTAAGCAGGGCTGAGTCTGGTCAATACCTGGATGGGCGACCAACTGGGAAAACCAGGAGCTGCTGGTAGAGGTGTTAGTGAGGCCAGCAGGGGGTGCTCACCCTGTGGTCTGTGTGGGTCCTAATGCCCCAGTATAGTGATGGGGACACTATACTGACAAAGAGCACCGTCTTTCGGATGAGACGTTAAACCGAGGTCCTGACTCTCGGTCGTTAAAAATCCCAGGATGTCCTTCGGTAAAGAGTAGGGGCGTAACCCCGGCATTCTGGCCAAATTCGCCCATTGGCTGCTGTCCATCATGTCCTCCTAATGATCCCCATATAATGATTGGCCTAATCACAGTCTCCTCTCCACCAATCAGCTGGTGTGTGGTGAGCGTTGTGGCACAATATGGCTGCCGTCGCATCATCCAGGTGGATGCTGCACATTGGTGGTGGTTGAGGAGATTCCCCCTTCTATATGTAAAGCGCTTTGGGTGTCTAGAAAAAGCGCTATATAAATGTAATGAATTATTATTATTATTATTATTATTATTACATAATGGACATTGCTTGTAATACATTACTTGTTAGATCAAAAAGTAATCTGATTACATAATACACAGTACTTGTAAAGCACTACTTTACTCATAACATCTAACTGTAATCTGATTGCGTTATGCAGGTTACTTGTAATGCATGACCCCCAACATTGCACATTTTAAATGAGACTGAAGACTGAAGAGACTGAAGAGACTGAAGACACGCTAGACTTTGGGCTTCCACAGATGTGCATTGACAGGTTGTGGAGATCATTTTTTGAACCGTTGTGCCGTGCTGCTCATATTTATCTCGCTGTTAATATGCCCCTCTCCACATCTGTGGATGAGTATCCGAAACAAGGATTGATGAGACGTAGTCCTGCTCCACTTCACAGACGATGAGTGGAAAGAGAGTTTCAGAATCACAGGACACTCGTTTATGACACTTTATTCACCAGGAAGAACAAATCTTACTCAGTGCCGAGTCATCACATGAGGTCCAGCGTCAGAGTTACGCTGAGGGTTTATTCGCAAAGCATTTCTTCTGAACGTTCATTGATGATTCACACTGAGGAGAACTTCAAACGTCAGCATTCGATGCGGAGCAGCTTTAACAACACTGTGCTAATAAAGATGTGTTATTAATATGTGCTGGAGAGCGAGAAACTGCTATCTGCAGCATTCTGCATAATTGAGCAGAAATGCACAGAGTCTGTAATTAGGGCTCTCGAAGGGCAGGCGTTTAGGGGACGTGGAGCGCTCGTGTCCTGCCCGAGAGTCTGGAGGAACCGCAGCGCTGCTCACATCAACACATCCTAATCAAAACACTCATGTTGTCAGCTGCCACATGTTTGTTGTCATCTTTGGTTCCCTGTCCTCCTCTCTCTCTCTCTCTCTCTCTCTCTCTCTCTCTCTCTCTCTCTCTCTCTTTCTTTCTCTCTCTCTCTCACACACACACACACACACACACACACACACACACACACACACACACACACACACACACACACACACACACACACACACACACACAGACAGACAGACAGACAGACAGACAGACACACACACACACACACACACACACACACACACACACACACACACACACACACACACACACAAACACTGCTGAAATCACGTGTTGATCCGAATCCTGAATTGATTCATAACAGTTCTTGTTGAATTCCTGTTTTGAAATCAGCCCATCACTATATAAGTCGTTATTTATTTAGTTTTACACTGACTGGCTTAAACCATGATGGCATAATGTGCATTTATACAACTATAATAAAATAATGTGTTGAAATAAAAAAGGAAATTTACTTTTGACACTTAAGTACTTTTGAAAACAAATCCTTTTTTTTACAACTTTCACTTGTAACGGAGTAATATTTGACCAGCAGTACTTTTACTTTTACTCAAGTAATGAAGTTGTGTAGTTTGGCCACCTAAGAATAAAAAAAATCCAGTAAATCAGTGAACTACTCCTCCACTCTTAAGGCCTTTGCACACTGAGTCCGTAATTCGCATGCAAAATTTACACAAGTCAAAAAATAAATTCGACCTCACGTTATGTCAATCACACTTGCACACTTTCGTCCGTCAAAAGAAAATTCGGAACAGGTTCAATTTTCTGCGTTTTCGCATCCGTAAAAATGCATTTTGAGAGACGTTTTGACAACTCAGAGCCACATACATATTATTCTAGCAAAAATACCACAAATATTATTATATCACAGCTATAATTATAGCACATCAAGTCTCTGTGTATGTTTGTGTGTGTGTGTGTGTGTGTGTGTGTGTCTGTGTGTGTGTGTGTTTGATCGGATACATAGACATACTGCCAGGTGTTCGGGATCAATTGATTCACGGAAATTAGAGGTCTTCTTTTTAATATGTGGCTCCAGCATCGCTAGCAAAGCATTAAACCGAGCCGCTGACTCTTTGAATCGGTCGGTCTGGATAATCCCGCTTGATAGGAGGAAACGCTCCTCTCTACGCGATCGCAGGAGTGGATGAACACAATATCTCCTCAGAACAAACAAATCATCCTCACTAGACGTCACTTTGTCTTGTTTTGCGTTTGTTTTCCGTAACGCATTCATTAATACGCATCGGACTCAGTGCAGGAAAATATCAGACTCAGTGTGCAAAGACCTTAACTCATCTTGCCTTCGCCCGGCTTCCCAGAGCCACTTCCAGGCCTCCCAGAGCCTTCGCCCGGCTATCAAAAGCCCGCTTCGTTGCCTCCTGAGCCCGCTCCGCAGCCTCCAGAACCCGCTACAGGCTTTCCCAAGCCGCCTCCCGGCTACCCAGAGCACCCCACTCAAACCACCCACGAGCCCCCCAGCCAAGCCCCTAAGTTTGAGAAACAATTTTTTTTTGGGGGGGGGGCTATATACCCATGGGTGGGGAACGGGTGAGTGGGCCTTCAGCGCTGCCCAAGACCCCAGCCCCGCCCAGGATCCAGGCCGAGTCCTGGCACTCACCAGCCTGGTACTCCTGCTGTTGCCATGGCCATCCAAAGCTCATGACCCACCATGGCCGCCCCAGGCTCCTGTCCCGCCATGGCCTGGGCATCATGGGCATCATCCTGAAGGTCCCCAGCCAGCCAAGCCTCAGGTCCCAGGACTTCAGGGTGCCCACCCCCCTGTGCCGGGGGGAGTAATGTCACATGTCTAGTCTTCGTCTCCTGTGTTTTTCCCCCTGTACTTCCTGGTTTCAGTTTTGTCACGTTCCTTTGTTCTAGTTTTCCCGCCACAGTCAGTCCCAGCGTGTTGTCAGCTGTGTCTCGTCAGCTGTGTCATCTGTTCCCCCTCGTTAGTCTGTCATCAGTGTGTGCATTTAAGTTCCTAGGTTCCACTCTGTCTTTGTCCGGTCTTGATGTTGTTCACATCGTGATGTTCCTACCTTGCTGTTCCTGATATGAAAAGTGTTCGCTGTTTCTTGTAAAGTTAAGTTAATTATTAATAAAGATCCTTTGAGTTTGGAAGTCTTGGAATCTCCTTCAGTGTGACATCAGCACAGTGAATATACAGTAAAGTGTGATTTATTCCTGAATTTATCATCATATCTCCAGTCTTCAGAGTCACATGATCCTTCACTAATCATTCTCATAGGAGGATCTGATGATCAACACACATTTAGGATTATTATCAGTGTTGAAAATATTTGTGTAATTTTTTTTTTCAGGATTATTTGATGAATACAAAATCCAAAAGAACAGCATTTATTTGAAACAAAATCCTTTGAAACACTATAAATGTCTTTACTGTCACTTTTGATCAATGTAATGCATCCTTGCTTAATAAATGTATTAATTTCTTTAAGTTCTTTCCCAAAAAGAAAAAAAAAATTAAGCTAGTACAATGTTTCAAAAGCTTTTTATTTCAGATAAATACAGTTCCTTTTAACTTTCTAGTCTTTAAAGAATCATGGTTTTAATAATTATGATAATAATCATAAGTGTGTGTTGAGCATCAGATCCTCCTATGAGAATGATTAGTGAAGGATCATGTGACTCTGAAGTATATATATATATATAATGAAGCCTTGGTGAGCATAAGACACTTCTTATAAAAATATTTAAAATCAAAATAATCTTGTTCCTTTGTATGAATTTTTTTTTTTACTAACAAATTTGGCTAATTCAAATGTGGTATTTTTAGGCTGGACCAAAGTATTGTTTTTTTAAGTGTAGAGGCCTGAACCCTATTACTAATCAGACATGCTGTGTGTGTGTCAGTGTGATGAGGTCAGAGGTCACACCGGTGCACCGATCTTCACTTTTTTCTATTACGTGCAGCGGGGGGTCTTATTAAACAAGTAATAACAATAAAAATATAACTACATGGGCACATTTTATGCTCTTTCTCCAGCTGAGCTTTAATAATTTAAGGCTGTAGAGTCAGACAATCTCAATCCAAAACTTGTGCTCCAACTTAGGGGTCACTTGAGAGCGGAGTGGCTTTGATCGACCGCCTGTTACTAAGAAGCTCTAAGAGGTTTATAAGACCTCAGATGTTTTAAATGGCCAGAATGCATGAGAGTGTGACAGCGCAGAGGTCAGAGAGAGTGTGTGTGTGTGTCTGTGTGTGTGTGTGTGTGTGTGTGTGTGTGTGAGTGTGTGTGTGTGTGTGTGTGTGTGTGTGTGTGTGTGTGTGTGTGTGTGTGTGTGTGTGTGTGCGTGTGAGTGTGTGTGTGTGTGTGTGTGTGTGTGTGTGTGTGTGTGTGTGTGTGTGTGTATAGGTTTAGGGGCAGTGTATGGGGATAGAAAATACGGTTTGTACAGTATAAAAACCATTACGCCTATGGAATGTCCCCATATGTCACAAAAACAAACGTTTGTGTGTGTGTGTGTGTGTGTGTGTGTGTGTGTGTGTGTGTGTGTGTGTGTGTGTGTGTGGGTGTGTGTGTATGTGTGTGTGTGTGTGTGTGTGTGTAGGTAGGTACTGCTCAAAGACGAAGCACCTCCACACATAACGGCTTCATAAGAAACGTCTTTTATGCAGAGCTTGCGCTGAACCAAAACAGCTTCTTTGTTGAATGCGGCAGGGCTGGAAAACATCAAACACACACTCATGACAATATGAGCTTGAAAAGAGGAAACAAAAGGGTGACTGGGGTCTGATCTGAATACTCATAATCATTCTCAATGTACACTGGCTGCTTCTAGCGAAATGTCTTTCTGAAGAAAGTATTGAGCACATGTGTTATTACACTGTACTTACAGTGTAGTAATAACCGTATACTTGCATTCCACTAACCCTAACCCAAAGCTAATCCTATAGGAAATACAGGCTGTTCATAAGTATTTATCAGTATTTAAATATATAATTAAACTGTAACATTCACCCCTTAGGCTAATCTAAAGTGGGAAACATTTTATTTGCAGTGCCGTTGTTACACGATACATGCACTCACTATAGAAATCACCATTTGTCATATTTCCATTTAGCAAAAATATATATTTTTTAAATTTACAACTACACCCACCCCATCCCTAAACCTCCTCAGTGATTTATAGTCATACACACTTTATGAGCATGTGTGGGATCGGACTCACGATCGCATGATCACATGTTGTTGTTGTAGAGTGCAATGCTTTAAAAACTGAGCTGAAATATTAAGCAGATAACAGGGAAAAATGCTTTAAAATGAAAGTGTCCTGCTGTCAATATGAGCAAACCTTTAGTAAACGCTCCTATGGGTCGTATTTCATGAGTTAAAATATTGTCGATAGGGGCACAACTTCAGTAAACGCTCCTATGGGTCGTATTTCATGAGTTAAAATATTGTCGATAGGGGCACAACTTCAGTAAACGCTCCTATGGGTCGTATTTCATGAGTTAAAATATTGTCGATAGGGGCACAACTTTAGTAAACGCTACTATGGGTCGTATTTCATGAGTTAAAATATTGTCAATAGGAGCACAACTTTAGGAAACGCTACTATGGGTCGTATTTCATGAGTTAAAATATTGTCGATAGGGGCACAACTTTAGTAAACGCTCCTATGGGTCGTATTTCATGAGTTAAAATATTGTCGATAGGAGCACAACTTTAGTAAACGCTCCTATGGGTCGTATTTCATGAGTTAAAATATTGTCGATAGGGGCACAACTTTAGTAAACGCTCCTATGGGTCGTATTTCATGAGTTAAAATATTGTCGATAGGGGCACAACTTCAGTAAACGCTCCTATGGGTCGTATTTCATGAGTTAAAATATTGTCGATAGGAGCACAACTTTAGGAAACGCTACTATGGGTCGTATTTCATGAGTTAAAATATTGTCGATAGGGGCACAACTTTAGTAAACGCTCCTATGGGTCGTATTTCATGAGTTAAAATATTGTCGATAGGGGCACAACTTTAGTAAACGCTCCTATGGGTCGTATTTCATGAGTTAAAATATTGTCGATAGGGGCACAACTTTAGGAAACGCTCCTATGGGTCGTATTTCATGAGTTAAAATATTGTCGATAGGAGCACAACTTTAGTAAACGCTCCTATGGGTCGTATTTCATGAGTTAAAATATTGTCGATAGGGGCACAACTTTAGGAAACGCTACTATGGGTCGAATTTCATGAGTTAAAATATTTTCGATAGGGGCACAACTTTAGTAAACGCTCCTATGGGTCGTATTTCATGAGTTAAAATTTTGTCGATAGGGGCACAACTTTAGTAAACGCTCTTATGGGTCGTATTTCATGAGTTAAAATATTGTCGATAGGAGCACAACTTTAGTAAACGCTACTGTGGGTCGTATTTCATGAGTTAAAATATTGTCGATAGGAGCACAACTTTAGTAAACGCTCCTATGGGTCGTATTTCATGAGTTAAAATTTTGTCGATAGGGGCACAACTTTAGTAAACGCTCCTATGGGTCGTATTTCATGAGTTAAAATTTTGTCGATAGGGGCACAACTTTAGTAAACGCTCCTATGGGTCGTATTTCATGAGTTAAAATATTGTCGATAGGGGCACAACTTTAGTAAACGCTCCCATGAGTCGTATTTCATGAGTTAAAATATTGTCGATAGGGGCACAACTTTAGTAAACGCTCCTATGGGTCGTATTTCATGAGTTAAAATATTGTCTATAGGGGCACAACTTTAGTAAACGCTCCTATGAGTCGTATTTCATGAGTTAAAATATTGTCGATAGGAGCACAACTTTAGTAAACGCTCCTATGGGTCGTATTTCATGAGTTAAAATTTTGTCGATAGGGGCACAACTTTAGTAAACGCTCCTATGGGTCGTATTTCATGAGTTAAAATTTTGTCGATAGGGGCACAACTTTAGTAAACGCTCCTATGGGTCGTATTTCATGAGTTAAAATATTGTCGATAGGGGCACAACTTTAGTAAACGCTCCCATGAGTCGTATTTCATGAGTTAAAATATTGTCGATAGGGGCACAACTTTAGTAAACGCTCCTATGGGTCGTATTTCATGAGTTAAAATATTGTCTATAGGGGCACAACTTTAGTAAACGCTCCTATGAGTCGTATTTCATGAGTTAAAATATTGTCGATAGGAGCACAACTTTAGTAAACGCTCCTATGGGTCGTATTTCATGAGTTAAAATATTGTCGATAGGAGCACAACTTTAGGAAACGCTCCTATGGGTCGTATTTCATGAGTTAAAATATTGTCGATAGGGGCACAACTTTAGTAAACGCTCCCATGAGTCGTATTTCATGAGTTAAAATATTGTCGATAGGGGCACAACTTTAGTAAACGCTCCTATGGGTCGTATTTCATGAGTTAAAATATTGTCTATAGGGGCACAACTTTAGTAAACGCTCCTATGAGTCGTATTTCATGAGTTAAAATATTGTCGATAGGAGCACAACTTTAGTAAACGCTCCTATGGGTCGTATTTCATGAGTTAAAATATTGTCGATAGGAGCACAACTTTAGGAAACGCTCCTATGGGTCGTATTTCATGAGTTAAAATATTGTCGATAGGGGCACAACTTTAGTAAACGCTCCTATGGGTCGTATTTCATGAGTTAAAATATTGTCTATAGGGGCACAACTTTAGTAAACGCTCCTATGAGTCGTATTTCATGAGTTAAAATATTGTCGATAGGGGCACAACTTTAGTAAACGCTCCTATGGGTCGTATTTCATGAGTTAAAATATTGTCGATAGGGGCACAACTTTAGTAAACGCTCCTATGGGTCGTATTTCATGAGTTAAAATATTGTCGATAGGGTCACAACTTTAGTAAACGCTCCTATGGGTCGTATTTCATGAGTTAAAATATTGTCGATAGGAGCACAACTTTAGTAAACGCTCCCATGGGTCGTATTTCATGAGTTAAAATATTGTCGATAGGAGCACAACTTTAGGAAACGCTCCTATGGGTCGTATTTCATGAGTTAAAATTTTGTCGATAGGGGCACAACTTTAGTAAACGCTCCTATGGGTCGTATTTCATGAGTTAAAATTTTGTCGATAGGGGCACAACTTTAGTAAACGCTCCTATGGGTCGTATTTCATGAGTTAAAATATTGTCGATAGGAGCACAACTTTAGGAAACGCTACTATGGGTCGTATTTCATGAGTTAAAATATTGTCGATAGGGGCACAACTTTAGTAAACGCTCCTATGGGTCGTATTTCATGAGTTAAAATATTGTCGATAGGGGCACAACTTTAGTAAACGCTCCTATGGGTCGTATTTCATGAGTTAAAATATTGTCGATAGGGGCACAACTTTAGGAAACGCTCCTATGGGTCGTATTTCATGAGTTAAAATATTGTCGATAGGAGCACAACTTTAGTAAACGCTCCTATGGGTCGTATTTCATGAGTTAAAATATTGTCGATAGGGGCACAACTTTAGGAAACGCTACTATGGGTCGAATTTCATGAGTTAAAATATTTTCGATAGGGGCACAACTTTAGTAAACGCTCCTATGGGTCGTATTTCATGAGTTAAAATTTTGTCGATAGGGGCACAACTTTAGTAAACGCTCTTATGGGTCGTATTTCATGAGTTAAAATATTGTCGATAGGAGCACAACTTTAGTAAACGCTACTGTGGGTCGTATTTCATGAGTTAAAATATTGTCGATAGGAGCACAACTTTAGTAAACGCTCCTATGGGTCGTATTTCATGAGTTAAAATTTTGTCGATAGGGGCACAACTTTAGTAAACGCTCCTATGGGTCGTATTTCATGAGTTAAAATTTTGTCGATAGGGGCACAACTTTAGTAAACGCTCCTATGGGTCGTATTTCATGAGTTAAAATATTGTCGATAGGGGCACAACTTTAGTAAACGCTCCTATGGGTCGTATTTCATGAGTTAAAATATTGTCGATAGGAGCACAACTTTAGGAAACGCTCCTATGGGTCGTATTTCATGAGTTAAAATATTGTCGATAGGGGCACAACTTTAGTAAACGCTCCCATGAGTCGTATTTCATGAGTTAAAATATTGTCGATAGGGGCACAACTTTAGTAAACGCTCCTATGGGTCGTATTTCATGAGTTAAAATATTGTCTATAGGGGCACAACTTTAGTAAACGCTCCTATGAGTCGTATTTCATGAGTTAAAATATTGTCGATAGGAGCACAACTTTAGTAAACGCTCCTATGGGTCGTATTTCATGAGTTAAAATATTGTCGATAGGAGCACAACTTTAGGAAACGCTCCTATGGGTCGTATTTCATGAGTTAAAATATTGTCGATAGGGGCACAACTTTAGTAAACGCTCCTATGGGTCGTATTTCATGAGTTAAAATATTGTCTATAGGGGCACAACTTTAGTAAACGCTCCTATGAGTCGTATTTCATGAGTTAAAATATTGTCGATAGGGGCACAACTTTAGTAAACGCTCCTATGGGTCGTATTTCATGAGTTAAAATATTGTCGATAGGGGCACAACTTTAGTAAACGCTCCTATGGGTCGTATTTCATGAGTTAAAATATTGTCGATAGGGTCACAACTTTAGTAAACGCTCCTATGGGTCGTATTTCATGAGTTAAAATATTGTCGATAGGAGCACAACTTTAGTAAACGCTCCCATGGGTCGTATTTCATGAGTTAAAATATTGTCGATAGGAGCACAACTTTAGGAAACGCTCCTATGGGTCGTATTTCATGAGTTAAAATTTTGTCGATAGGGGCACAACTTTAGTAAACGCTCCTATGGGTCGTATTTCATGAGTTAAAATTTTGTCGATAGGGGCACAACTTTAGTAAACGCTCCTATGGGTCGTATTTCATGAGTTAAAATATTGTCGATAGGGGCACAACTTTAGTAAACGCTCCTATGGGTCGCATTTCATGAGTTAAAATATTGTCGATAGGAGCACAACTTTAGTAAACGCTCCTATGGGTCGTATTTCATGAGTTAAAATATTGTCTATAGGGGCACAACTTTAGTAAACGATCCTATGAGTCGTATTTCATGAGTTAAAATATTGTCGATAGGAGCACAACTTTAGTAAACGCTCCTATGAGTCGTATTTCATGAGTTAAAATATTGTCGATAGGGGCACAACTTTAGTAAACGCTCCTATGGGTCGTATTTCATGAGTTAAAATATTGTCGATAGGGTCACAACTTTAGTAAACGCTCCTATGAGTCGTATTTCATGAGTTAAAATATTGTCGATAGGGGCACAACTTTAGTAAACGCTCCTATGGGTCGTATTTCATGAGTTAAAATATTGTCGATAGGAGCACAACTTTAGTAAACGCTCCTATGGGTCCTATTTCATGAGTTAAAATATTGTCGATAGGGGCACAACTTTAGTAAACGCTCCTATGGGTCGTATTTCATGAGTTAAAATATTGTCTATAGGGGCACAACTTCAGTAAACGCTCCTATGGGTCGTATTTAATGAGTTAAAATTTTGTCGATAGGGGCACAACTTTAGTAAACGCTCCTATGGGTCGTATTTCATGAGTTAAAATATTGTCGATAGGGGCACAACTTTAGTAAACGCTCTTATGGGTCGTATTTCATGAGTTAAAATATTGTCGATAGGGGCACAACTTTAGTAAACGCTCCTATGGGTCGTATTTCATGAGTTAAAATATTGTCGATAGGGGCACAACTTTAGTAAACGCTCCTATGGGTCGTATTTCATGAGTTAAAATTTTGTCGAAAGGAGCACAACTTTAGTAAACGCTCCTATGGGTCGTATTTCATGAGTTAAAATATTGTCAATGGGGGCACAACTTTAGTAAACGCTCCTATGGGTCGTAGTTCATGAGTTAAAATTTTGTCGATAGGAGCACAACTTTAGGAAACGCTCCTATGGGTCGTATTTCATGAGTTAAAATATTGTCGATAGGGGCACAACTTTAGTAAACGCTCGTATGGGTCGTATTTCATGAGTTAAAATATTGTCGATAGGAGCACAACTTTAGTAAACGCTCCTATGGGTCGTATTTCATGAGTTAAAATATTGTCGATAGGAGCACAACTTTAGTAAACGCTCCTATGGGTCGTATTTCATGAGTTAAAATATTGTCGATAGGGGCACAACTTTAGTAAACGCTCCTATGGGTCGTATTTCATGAGTTAAAATATTGTCGATAGGGTCACAACTTTAGTAAACGCTCCTATGAGTCGTATTTCATGAGTTAAAATATTGTCGATAGGAGCACAACTTTAGTAAACGCTCCTATGGGTCGTATTTCATGAGTTAAAATATTGTCGATAGGAGCACAACTTTAGTAAACGCTCCTATGGGTCCTATTTCATGAGTTAAAATATTGTCGATAGGGGCACAACTTTAGTAAACGCTCCTATGGGTCGTATTTCATGAGTTAAAATATTGTCTATAGGGGCACAACTTCAGTAAACGCTCCTATGGGTCGTATTTAATGAGTTAAAATTTTGTCGATAGGGGCACAACTTTAGTAAACGCTCCTATGGGTCGTATTTCATGAGTTAAAATATTGTCGATAGGGGCACAACTTTAGTAAACGCTCTTATGGGTCGTATTTCATGAGTTAAAATATTGTCGATAGGGGCACAACTTTAGTAAACGCTCCTATGGGTCGTATTTCATGAGTTAAAATATTGTCGATAGGGGCACAACTTTAGTAAACGCTCCTATGGGTCGTATTTCATGAGTTAAAATTTTGTCGAAAGGAGCACAACTTTAGTAAACGCTCCTATGGGTCGTATTTCATGAGTTAAAATATTGTCAATGGGGGCACAACTTTAGTAAACGCTCCTATGGGTCGTAGTTCATGAGTTAAAATTTTGTCGATAGGAGCACAACTTTAGGAAACGCTCCTATGGGTCGTATTTCATGAGTTAAAATATTGTCGATAGGGGCACAACTTTAGTAAACGCTCGTATGGGTCGTATTTCATGAGTTAAAATATTGTCGATAGGAGCACAACTTTAGTAAACGCTCCTATGGGTCGTATTTCATGAGTTAAAATATTGTCGATAGGAGCACAACTTTAGTAAACGCTCCTATGGGTCGTATTTCATGAGTTAAAATATTGTCGATAGGGGCACAACTTTAGTAAACGCTCCTATGGGTCGTATTTCATGAGTTAAAATATTGTCGATAGGGTCACAACTTTAGTAAACGCTCCTATGAGTCGTATTTCATGAGTTAAAATATTGTCGATAGGAGCACAACTTTAGTAAACGCTCCTATGGGTCGTATTTCATGAGTTAAAATATTGTCGATAGGAGCACAACTTTAGTAAACGCTCCTATGGGTCGTATTTCATGAGTTAAAATATTGTCGATAGGAGCACAACTTTAGTAAACGCTCCTATGGGTCCTATTTCATGAGTTAAAATATTGTCGATAGGGGCACAACTTTAGTAAACGCTCCTATGGGTCGTATTTCATGAGTTAAAATATTGTCTATAGGGGCACAACTTCAGTAAACGCTCCTATGGGTCGTATTTAATGAGTTAAAATTTTGTCGATAGGGGCACAACTTTAGTAAACGCTCCTATGGGTCGTATTTCATGAGTTAAAATATTGTCGATAGGGGCACAACTTTAGTAAACGCTCTTATGGGTCGTATTTCATGAGTTAAAATATTGTCGATAGGGGCACAACTTTAGTAAACGCTCCTATGGGTCGTATTTCATGAGTTAAAATATTGTCGATAGGGGCACAACTTTAGTAAACGCTCCTATGGGTCGTATTTCATGAGTTAAAATATTGTCGATAGGAGCACAACTTTAGTAAACGCTCCTATGGGTCGTATTTCATGAGTTAAAATATTGTCTATAGGCGCACAACTTCAGTAAACGCTCCTATGGGTCGTATTTAATGAGTTAAAATATTGTCGATAGGAGCACAACTTTAGTAAACGCTCCTATGGGTCGTATTTCATGAGTTAAAATATTGTCGATAGGGGCACAACTTTAGTAAACGCTCTTATGGGTCGTATTTCATGAGTTAAAATATTGTCGATAGGAGCACAACTTTAGTAAACGCTCCTATGGGTCGTATTTCATGAGTTAAAATATTGTCGATAGGGGCAAAACTTTAGTAAACGCTCCTATGGGTCGTATTTCATGAGTTAAAATATTGTCGATAGGGGCACAACTTTAGTAAACGCTCTTATGGGTCGTATTTCATGAGTTAAAATATTGTCGATAGGGGCACAACTTTAGTAAACGCTCCTATGGGTCGTATTTCATGAGTTAATATATTGTCGATAGGGGCACAACTTTAGTAAACGCTCTTATGGGTCGTATTTCATGAGTTAAAATATTGTCGATAGGAGCACAACTTTAGTAAACGCTCTTATGGGTCGTATTTCATGAGTTAAAATATTGTCGATAGGAGCACAACTTTAGTAAACGCTCCTATGGGTCGTATTTCATGAGTTAAAGTATTGTTGATAGGGGCACAACTTTAGTAAACGCTCCTATAGGGTCGTTGTTCATGAGTTAAAATTTTGTCGAAAGGAGCACAACTTTAGTAAACGCTCCTATGGGTCGTATTTCATGAGTTAAAATATTGTCAATGGGGGCACAACTTTAGTAAACGCTCCTATGGGTCGTAGTTCATGAGTTAAAATTTTGTCGATAGGAGCACAACTTTAGGAAACGCTCCTATGGGTCGTATTTCATGAGTTAAAATATTGTCGATAGGGGCACAACTTTAGTAAACGCTCGTATGGGTCGTATTTCATGAGTTAAAATATTGTCGATAGGAGCACAACTTTAGTAAACGCTCCTATGGGTCGTATTTCATGAGTTAAAATATTGTCGATAGGAGCACAACTTTAGTAAACGCTCCTATGGGTCGTATTTCATGAGTTAAAATATTGTCGATAGGGGCACAACTTTAGTAAACGCTCCTATGGGTCGTATTTCATGAGTTAAAATATTGTCGATAGGGGCACAACTTTAGTAAACGCTCCTATGGGTCGTATTTCATGAGTTAAAATATTGTCGATAGGAGCACAACTTTAGTAAACGCTCCTATGGGTCGTATTTCATGAGTTAAAATATTGTCGATAGGGGTACAACTTTAGTAAACGCTCCTATGGGTCGTATTTCATGAGTTAAAATATTGTCGATAGGGGCACAACTTTAGTAAACGCTCCTATGAGTCGTATTTCATGAGTTAAAATATTGTCAATAGGGGCACAACTTTAGTAAACGCTCCTATGGGTCGTATTTCATGAGTTAAAATATTGTCTATAGGGGCACAACTTTAGTAAACGCTCCTATGAGTCGTATTTCATGAGTTAAAATATTGTCGATAGGGGCACAACTTTAGTAAACGCTCCTATGGGTCGTATTTCATGAGTTAAAATATTGTCGATAGGAGCACAACTTTAGTAAACGCTCCTATGGGTCGTATTTCATGAGTTAAAATATTGTCGATAGGGGCACAACTTTAGTAAACGCTCCTATGGGTCGTATTTCATGAGTTAAAATATTGTCGATAGGGGCACAACTTTAGTAAACGCTCCTATGGGTCATATTTCATGAGTTAAAATATTGTCGATAGGAGCACAACTTTAGTAAACGCTCCTATGGGTCGTATTTCATGAGTTAAAATATTGTCGATAGGGGTACAACTTTAGTAAACGCTCCTATGGGTCGTATTTCATGAGTTAAAATATTGTCGATAGGGACACAACTTTAGTAAACGCTCCTATGAGTCGTATTTCATGAGTTAAAATATTATCAATAGGGGCACAACTTTAGTAAACGCTCCTATGGGTCGTATTTCATGAGTTAAAATATTGTCTATAGGGGCACAACTTTAGTAAACGCTCCTATGAGTCGTATTTCATGAGTTAAAATATTGTCGATAGGGGCACAACTTTAGTAAACGCTCCTATGGGTCGTATTTCATGAGTTAAAATTTTGTCGATAGGGGCACAACTTTAGTAAACGCTCCTATGGGTCGTATTTCATGAGTTAAAATATTGTCGATAGGAGCACAACTTTAGTAAACGCTCCTATGGGTCCTATTTCATGAGTTAAAATATTGTCGATAGGGGCACAACTTTAGTAAACGCTCCTATGGGTCGTATTTCATGAGTTAAAATATTGTCTATAGGGGCACAACTTCAGTAAACGCTCCTATGGGTCGTATTTAATGAGTTAAAATTTTGTCGATAGGGGCACAACTTTAGTAAACGCTCCTATGGGTCGTATTTCATGAGTTAAAATATTGTCGATAGGGGCACAACTTTAGTAAACGCTCTTATGGGTCGTATTTCATGAGTTAAAATATTGTCGATAGGGGCACAACTTTAGTAATCGCTCCTATGGGTCGTATTTCATGAGTTAAAATATTGTCGATAGGGGCACAACTTTAGTAAACGCTCCTATGGGTTGTATTTCATGAGTTAAAATATTGTCGATAGGAGCACAACTTTAGTAAACGCTCCTATGGGTCGTATTTCATGAGTTAAAATATTGTCTATAGGGGCACAACTTCAGTAAACGCTCCTATGGGTCGTATTTAATGAGTTAAAATATTGTCGATAGGAGCACAACTTTAGTAAACGCTCCTATGGGTCGTATTTCATGAGTTAAAATATTGTCGATAGGGGCACAACTTTAGTAAACGCTCTTATGGGTCGTATTTCATGAGTTAAAATATTGTCGATAGGAGCACAACTTTAGTAAACGCTCCTATGGGTCGTATTTCATGAGTTAAAATATTGTCGATAGGGGCACAACTTTAGTAAACGCTCTTATGGGTCGTATTTCATGAGTTAAAATATTGTCGATAGGGGCACAACTTTAGTTAACGCTCCTATGGGTCGTATTTCATGAGTTAAAATATTGTCGATAGGGGCACAACTTTAGTAAACGCTCTTATGGGTCGTATTTCATGAGTTAAAATATTGTCGATAGGGGCACAACTTTAGTAAACGCTCCTATGGGTCGTATTTCATGAGTTAAAATATTGTCGATAGGGGCACAACTTTAGTAAACGCTCTTATGGGTCGTATTTCATGAGTTAAAATATTGTCGATAGGAGCACAACTTTAGTAAACGCTCTTATGGGTCGTATTTCATGAGTTAAAATATTGTCGATAGGAGCACAACTTTAGTAAACGCTCCTATGGGTCGTATTTCATGAGTTAAAGTATTGTCGATAGGGGCACAACTTTAGTAAACGCTCCTATGGGTCGTATTTCATGAGTTAAAATTTTGTCGAAAGGAGCACAACTTTAGTAAACGCTCCTATGGGTCGTATTTCATGAGTTAAAATATTGTCAATGGGGGCACAACTTTAGTAAACGCTCCTATGGGTCGTAGTTCATGAGTTAAAATTTTGTCGATAGGAGCACAACTTTAGGAAACGCTCCTATGGGTCGTATTTCATGAGTTAAAATATTGTCGATAGGGGCACAACTTTAGGAAACGCTCCTATGGGTCGTATTTCATGAGTTAAAATATTGTCTATAGGAGCACAACTTTAGTAAACGCTACTGTGGGTCGTATTTCATGAGTTAAAATATTGTCGATAGGAGCACAACTTTAGCAAACGCTCCTATGGGCCGTATTTCATGAGTTAAAATATTGTCGATAGGGGCACAATTTGGAATCAAAATCTAAAGCTAAAAAATCAGAGCCTATTGCAACTATATACTACGTGATTTTTCATGGAACCTGTCGGCTCAAATCTGCAGACTGGCTCTGACTTTTGTCAACTAGCGTCAACTTGTTCAGACTGTAAATCGGGGCAAAAATCGTGTAGTGTATTCCAGCCTTAAGAGTGTTGATGACAGATCCACAGCGATTAGGAATGCTTCTGCGGTTGGAGTGAGATCGAGAGGCTGATGGCTTGTTTGTGAAGGCCTTTGCTCTGTCAGGAATAATGCCTGTTTATGTGTCTGTAAGCAGGATCGTTTGACTCGCCGAAGCCCCTCTAATTACTGCAGGGCTTCATACCTGTAAACCAAGCTTCATAATGAGGAGCTGAAGAGGTCAGCAAAAACCAGCCAAGCGTTTGCAATTTAATAGACATTTAAGTAGTGTTAATTAAACGGCATGTAATAGACAAGTGCTCTGGACATTCTGGAATGGAAAAGCTCAGTGAGAAGGAACTGAGAAGGAAGATCTCAGAGCTCAGCCCATCAAATGTTTGCTTACAGACAGTCTTTGAATATCTTCCTTTGTGTTCAGCGGACGAAAGAAGCTCATACAGGTTTAGAACAACGTGAGGGCGAATAAATGATGACAGGATTTACATTTTTGGGTGAACTATCCCTTTAATAACAGCTTTACCTTATACGGTTTATTCATCAGTATTGGTGATATTCTCACAATGTACAGCTCTGAAAAAAAATAATAAGAGACCACTTAACATTGTAAAATCAATGTTAGGTGGTCTCTTTTTTTTCTAGAGCTGTATGTGTATGTTAAGTGAAGTGGGACGGCACTTGTGTGTGTGTGTGTCAACCCTTTTAAGAAATAATACTTGGTTTAAATAACGAAAAATGAATTGTGGCTCAATGATCATGGCCAATTGTGCGTCCCATGGCCAAACCAGTTGAGAACAACTGGTTTAAATCAATATTCGGTGGCCATTATGTATTCATTTTATTTGCTTAGTAGCTCAATCGTAACAGAAATTATGTCTTTATTGACAAAGCGAGAGCCTCAGACACACCGGCTGGAGTTTATTCTGTGAGAATGATAAATTACTAAGTGCAAAAATGTATTCTGCTCATCATAAATGCAAACTTCAAGAATAAAAGGGACATTTTTATTTATTCGTTTTTTGGTCAATAAGTACAATTCCAGTTGCAATCTTTTGACACAGGATAACGAGAGTCATACAGGTACATACATACAATTGGGTATATGCATGCACACACACACACACACACACACACACACACACACACACACACACACACACACACACACACACACACACACACACACACACACACACACACACACACACACACACACACACACACACACGCCTTTTTTAATTCATCAGATAAGCTGTTCCACACCTGAACACCTTTATTTGATGCGCAGTTTCTTCATAAATTGGTTCTACAATATGGTATATTAAACATATGTCCCTCTAAGATTATATTTACTGTCTCTAAAACTAAACAGCTCGCAAGGACTGAGGGAGTGAGTGCTGTTTTGTCTTATACACAAATATAGTAGTATAAAAATCTATCATGTCATATAATTTTAATATTTTCAACTGGGTAAACAAAGAATTTGTTGGGGTATAATATGTAGAATGTGTAATTATTCTGATGGGAATAATTAAAAAAAAAAAAATTGTAGTACAAAAACTGGAGTCGTTCTAGATCCCCAGATTTCTATTCCATATGTTAAATATATATAAAATGCACTTTTGTTCAAAATATATTTCAATTGATATAAAATTGCAATTGTTTTTGCTATTTTCTTTTGAACATTTTGTATATGATATGTCCATGCCATTTTATGATCTATAATCACTCCTAAGAACTTAATGTAATTAACTCTTTTTAATAAAAATATGATCAATTTTAAGTTTAATATCATTTTCTATAATTTTAGTACTAAATACTAGGGATTTTATTTTAGATCAATTCAGAGATAATTTCATTTTCACATCTGCACCTTCCTTTTATAAAAGCAATAACACAAATGCAACGCTAACAAACATGGCTCAGTAGACTTGAGGTCCATTTATCTCGTACAGCAAACTCTGAGAGTTCTCACCAATCAGTCGGTCTGAATGCGGGATGGAGGAAGAGTTGACGTCTGCTCCAGCTGCCTGATTATTATCCTGATTTCCCACACGGGTGTGATAACAGTCATTATGAGACCTGTGAGCATGTGAAGGTGTGCACTTAAAGACACGGGCGTTTATTAGAAAACAAACACAGGTGAGAGTGAGATGACATCTGCTGGAGACGCTCTCAGCTTTCTTACACTTTTAGTCATTTCTTGTTTCTCTATAAAACGGATATGAATATATGAGAATATGGACATCATTCAAAAGTTACAATTTTACACGCACGCACGCACACACACACACACACACACACACACACACACACACACACACACACACACACACACACACACACACACACACACTGCCCCTAAACCTACCCATCACAGGAAACATTCTACATTTTTACGTTCTCAAAAAAACTCATCCTGTCTGATTTATAAGCCTTTTGAAAAGTGGGGACCGCTGGCTGGTGATCTCAGGATTCACACACACACTGCCTCTGCCGTATGTGCACAAATGCACTCTATATAATGCATACATTATATACCGTATACGGTGCACCGTTGATGAACTTTACAGTGATTGAACTGACCTGAATCTACACTGACCTCAGCTGAGCTGAATAATGACGGCGTTGGCTTCTCAGAGCTGCTTTACAGCAGAATATGAATTTATTACTGAAGCTGCTTTGATATATTTACACATTTAGTTTTTTTTGGATTGCTTAAGCACGATTTTCAAAACAGGGCCCGTGTTTTCTACACTACACACAATTAGCACAACACTACAGATCCTTTACATAATTAAACACTCTTCTAAAAGCTATACACTTCTGTTTAAAAAACACACTTTGTTACCATATGAAACACACACGTTTCACATTACTAGACTCTGTTTGCATGAGTTACACTCTGCTGTGCTAAACCTAAAACACTTTTAGCACTTCTACGTCTCAATGATTAGAGTAGGCTACCATCAACAAAGTACAAATATAATGTAAATCCACCAAACACTACACAAGACCAACGGTGCAGACTGAAGAAACTCATTTATTTCTCAACACGCCCAAAATGTTGACATGGACATTCATAATAATGTAACAAAATGTCACTTTACAATGTAAAAAAAATAAAAATAAAAAGTATGTAAAAATAGGGCACAAGTCAATGTACAATATGAAGGAATTTTCCATATAGTTTTATTTTATTTTACATTTTTTACAGGTGTTTTACCTGTTTTTGAATTACACATTGCATTAGTTTGTGTTTTAAGGGTTAACAGAAATGTTCATAAAATTACTGGATAATGTACTGGCAGAAAATTACCAGTACAATTTCCATTTTTATTTTTTAAAGTGTACTGTAAGCTTACTGTTATAAAAAATAAAATAAAATAAAAACTACATTGTCTCCTCGCCTAGCTCGATCTGGCCAGAGATTTTCATCAACATCCCAGGCGATGTTGTCATTAGCAAGACACCTTGGTAAGAAACGTCTTGAATGACGAATCCATCCTTGCATTGCTGCTCCTCCGTCTGTGAACTGACCTGCTGCTTTTATAGTGCTTATGCACCTGATCGGTGTGTCTACAATTAAGCAAACGAGTGTCTGCACACCTGATGACTGTGTTGAACCAATTGTTTGGACGGTGTGGTAATTTGACAGTCAATGTTTTGGTATTGCAAGGAAGTGAGTTAATGACAGATGTTTGTGTGTAATGTATGTAAGGTGTGTTTAGTGTTTTGCAAATCACTGTGTGTAGAGTTTTGCAACAAGTGTGAGGTTGACAATGTGCTTATAGTTGTGCAAATATGTGCCGATGTTTTGCTTCTTGAGTGTAAGGTTTTGCTAATAGTGTACCACTTTTAATTTTAGTGTGTAAGCATTCCCAAAAAACTGTAACAAATGAAACCTTGTTGTAAAATGTTACTGCTTCTTTCTGAACTTTCAGAGAACATTAAAATGTAACGTTCCCTGAAATTTCCCTAACAATTTTCAAAGACTGCCCAAGCATGCCGTGATGTCAAGTGCTATTCACACTTAGCCTGCGTGGTCATACTGATCTCTAGTCAGAATATGAGTCTGATGCTCATTGGGCTGTGATTATGGGGCGTGTTTCAACCCAACCAGGAAAGACCTCGATTGGACAGACCTGCAGACTACAGAGCTACAGATGCTAAAGACATCTTTCCCATCGACAAATGCCTTGATCGCGGCCCTCTGTTCCCCTTTTAAAATTAACCCGCTGTCGATATCTTCTATAACAGATGCGATGGCGTAATCTACACATCTCAGTTCTTCAACAACAGTCATCACTGTTGTAAACTAATTCAACCCAAGCGCTCTTTGATGACATGGCTGATTATGTTTCTGGTGATAATCTGTCAATCATCGCCCTGACAATGATTGGTCCGAACAGTTTCATTATAACTCCTCTACAGATCGAGTCCAGACCGAACTTCCCGACCTAAAAATGTAGTGGGCGAGGCTAAGTTCGGCTGGCATCCAGCTAATTCACACTAGCTCTGCCTAACAATATTATACAGATCCTTCTAAAAAATTTTGCATATTTCATCCGACCAATAAAACAAAAGTGTTTTTAATACAAAAAAAGTCACCCTTCAAATAATGATGTTCAGTTCTGCACTCAACACTTGGTGGGGAATCCTTTAGCAGAAATGTCTGCTTCAGTGTGGCGTGGCATGGAGGCGATCAGCCTGTGGCACTGCTGAGGTGTTCTGGAGGCCCAGGATGCTTTGATAGCGGCCTTAAGCTCATCCGTCTCTCAACTTTCTCTTCACAATATCCCACAGATTCTCTATGGGGTTCAGGTCAGGAGAGTTGAGCACAGTAATACCATGGTCAGTAAACCATTTACCAGTGGTTTTGGCACTGTGAGCAGGTGCCAGGTTGTGCTGAAAAACCAAATCTTCATCTCCATAAAGCTTTTCAGCAGATGGAAGCATGAAGTGCTCCAAAATCTCCTGATAGCGAGCTGCATTGACCCTGGCCTTGATAAAACACAGTGGACCAACACCAGCAGCTGACATGGCACCCCAGACCTTCACTGACTGTGGGGACTTGACACTGGACTTCAGGCATTTGGGCATTTCCTTCTCCCCAGTCTTCCTCCAGACTGGCACCTTGATTTCCGAATGACATGCAAAATTTGCTTTCATCCGAAAAAAGTCCTTTGGACCACTGAGCAACAGTCCAGTGCTGCTTCTCTGTAGCCCAAAAGTGTCTTGACCTGGGGAATGCGGCACCTGTAGCCCATTTCCTGCTCACGCCTGTGCACGGCGGCTCTGGATGTTTCTACTCCAGACTCAGTCCACTGCTTCCGCAGGTCCCCCAAGGGCTGGAACCGGCCCTTCTCCACAATCTTCCTCTGGGTCCGCTCACCTCTTCTCGTTGTGCAGCGTTTTTTGCCACACTTTTTCCTTCCCACAGGCTTCCCACTGAGGTGCCTTGATACAGCACTCTGGGAACAGCCTATTCGTTCAGAAATGTCTTTCTGTGTCTTCCCCTCTCGCTTGAGGGTGTCAATGATGGCCTTCTGGACAGCAGTCAGGTCGGCAGTCTTACCCATGATTGCGGTTTTGAGGAATGAACCAGGCTGGGAGTTTTTAAAAGCCTCAGGAATCTTTTGCAGGTGTTTAGAGTTAATTAGTTGATTCAGATGATTAGGTTAATAGCTCGTTTAGAGAACCTTTTCATAATATGCTAATTTTTTTAGGTTTTTTGGGGTTTTCATGAGCTGTATGCCAAAATCATCAGTATTAAAACAATAAAAGACCTGAAATATTTCTGTTGGTGTGCAATGAATCGAAAATATATTAAAGTTTATTTTTTATCATTACATTATGGAAATTAATGAACTTTATCACAATATGCTAATTGTTTGAGAAGGACCTGTATATATAATATAACCCCACTTGTAGTTCAATATTCAAAGCGTTTATAGGCGGAATAGTACTTCTGAGAGTTCTTTGACTCTGCGCAGTAAAAAGTCACGGCTGAAAAATCCTCCCTTACATCTCCCCCTAATGCTCTCATTTCTGTCAATAACAGAATATAGTAGCCCTGTCTCTATGCTCTCCTGTGTGGCTGGTTCAGTGAATGACGTTCTCCACACTTGTAACAGTGCCAACCACCAATAATATTAGAGAAGGGAGGCTTCCCCATGCACTTTGTAGTCGTGAAAATCATAATCAAAATTGAGTCAGGCCAGAAAGCCACGCTGCAACGACTACTGTTGGAAAATGATGCCTCAGATGTGCTCACCGACATTTTAGGGCAATCTGAAGTAACCAAAAAGAAGGCTTGAAAATGCATAAACCAGCTGCAAGACATTTACTTCATGTGTGTGTGTGTGTGTGCCTGTGTTTGCATAGACAATTTACTTTAAATTTAATGTGTGTGCATCGTTATTATATTGAACTGAAAGCCATCTTAAACAAAAACAAGTTTTTCGAGTTTTTATTCAACTTGGCATGGGTATGCTGTGATCTGTTTTGAATGTTTTACTGTAAATGACAGATTCGGGCCAAAAAAACACAACATGGGAGTGTGACGGAACGGGAGTCATTTTCTGGGATTTGGACGGGATGGGAATTTTCCCCAGTTTTTTTGTGGGATTGGGAAGGGATTTTTTTTGTGGGAGGTTTGAAAATCCACTCCCGTGTCACCCTCGTGCCAAACAGATCAGACCCCATTACTTCAGTCTGATACAGTTAAAGTCCTGCGCGCGTTTCAGAAGCAATTGAAATCTGGAATGAGCTGCGGTGCCGCCCGCTGGGCTGTAATGTGCTTGTTATCCATAATCGGCTTGTATTCAACACAGCCTCGCGTGAATGAGGAGTAAAGCGCCAACACGGGCTGTAATCAGATGAAAGCACAGCCGCTCGCCCTCCATCACGCACAGACACGGAAAACACAAAGTTTGGCTTTAAGTTTTCGACTGTAGGTGTTTTGTGAGCATCAGACCTCTTGAGCTGACACTTATGCTAATGTGCCGCTCCTGCGCGTTCGCGATAATGCGATCACATGACACGAGAGAGGAGGAGAGCAGACGAACGGCCTTCGCATGTCATCAGCATTTCACGGCTTCTCTCCACGCAAACACAGAGCGCTTAGAAATGATCCCGCGCTTTCACATCTACTGGAAATGACACGCGATGATGGAGCTCGAGCTTTCAAGTGCAAGCGGCAAAAACAATCCACCAAAACCCTTGCAGGCGCTAATGAAAACACGTCTGTTTGCGCGTCTAGAAAGAGAGATTTAATCAGCTAGAACAACAGAGGACTGTTCCAGTTCTTCCAAAACAAACATTTCACATGGAGAAAAAAAGAGAGAGAGAGATTGTGATTAGTGTGGAAGAGGAGGATGCTGGGACACGTTCCACACGCCAGCCTTTCATTTGCAGCTGATCATTTGCGCTGGTGATTAGATGCTTTTGTTGCACCAACAGTTTTTAATATAGTGTGAATTACCCACTGTGCATTACAGGGCCAAATCAGGAGAGTAAGATTGCTCCAAAGCCAATATAAAAGCCCGACAGCAAGCGCTTGACATTATCAGCCTGGTAATGTGCAGTCGACGCCTGCCGTAGGTTTGAGATGCTCTGCTTATGTGTCATTAAACCAGAGCGATCCGGCTCCCGCTGCGAGACCCTCAACCCGCAATTCACTCACAGGCGCAATTTTGAAATTACAGCGCGAGTGACTTTCCCGCAAAAGCCAGCAAGCGCCCGCTTTAACAAGCTCTGGTAAATACAAGATTGTTATTAAAACTGCGTCCTCTTCATCACAAAGCACTTTAACACTCACGCCTCATGCACAGCGCGGATGTAAATGAACTGATACGGCTTCACTTTTTAGCCTCTTTTTGAAACTCGCAGGGCTTTGAAATGCTCTCAGGATCTTGAGTGAGCGAGTGTCTGGCTGATATTAACATCTCCAGCTGGAAACACACACAATATTCAGCTCACAGTTTACAGATGGCCTGATAATCCACACCGTTATTTACTCTCAAACGAAATGTCACGTCCGTAGTGGTGCTTCTCCAGCACGCCGTGATACTGTTTGCTTTCTGCTTTTGATGGGGGAACAAGAAAACATATTTCTGTCTGTCCACCAGATCAATGAAGATGCGTTTACCCGTTCGGCGTGTGATAATGGATCTTAAATGCCGTGTTGACTGAAGGCTTTTCTAGACTTGTCGATCTGTTAGCCGGGCTCTAATTCGCCCGAGGAGGTGATGTTCAAGTGTAGGTCATCATTGGCGAATAAAGAACATGTATGTGTGAGGCGTGTGCACGTATTCACCAGAACTCGGCATGTAAAGCCTCTCTGAAAACATGCCACAATAGAGCAGGTCAGATACTGTATGTGAGGCCGAGGAGAAACCCTTTCAAAAAACCTTCTTCAGTCAGAACATTTGAACATGACTTCACATTCAAGGTACACATTTACGTTTCATCAGTTCTTGCATTTCCCTGAGAATCAAACCGGTGACCTTGGCTTTGCTCTCGCTCTCTTCTGTTCTCATTGCATTGATAGCACTAGTTCTTTTAACAACAGAGGCCCAGATAAACTCATGGCTAAGTTCTTGTTTTCATTCTTTGCTTTATATAAGAAGTGTGAAGTGTTCACTGTTAGAGGACATCCACATTTAGATGAATATGTAAATATGTGCTGTACACTTTCCTCTCAGTTACAAAATAAACACAGCGAAACCACAGCAGTGAGAAAACAGCCGTTCAGAAAGCATCTGATAATAGTGATGTGAATATGTTTGCTTCAGCTCTATGTTTATTTATATGACACTTTTTAGCATAGATCACTTTAATCAGGAGCATGTAATATAGTATTAAACATGAACAACAGTGTCTGTGTCTCTTTCAGCTTCAGTTTCTGCTATAAATCACCTCTCCGATATGTTCCTGTTTTCAGTCACGTCTGACCTCGACCCACTGAACAGAAAAAATTAACCAGAGATTTCACTCTCACTCTCTCTGGTCTTACCACGTATATACTTAAAGACCACGGGAGCTAGAACTTTTAGCCACGCGGCCACTCACTTGTGGAACTGTCTCCCTCTCGATATCTGTAATATTGACAGTCTACATACTTTTACATTTCGTCTTAAGACCTAACTTTTTACACAGTCTCTAAGATGCATGTGTGTTTTAAGTGTGTTGATTTATGTATTTATATTGCTATTGCTGTTTTTCCCTGTAAAATGACCTTGGGTGTTTTGCAAGGCGCTGTTAAATAAAATGCATTATTATTATTATTATTTACACCTTAAAGTAGGCGGAGCCTCAGAGCCACACCCACCTGTTACTTCATCACCACCGACCAATGGGAGTACAGATGTGTTTACAAGCCAGTTCACTTTGACCAGCTGTTTTGAGCTCCAAACCGACTTTGATTTGGCCTGATTTCATTTGAAATGATGAACATCACACCAGTTAATTCTAGTTTTAGTCCAGTCTTGATATATTAATGCTCCAGACGGTGGCCTTTGATTTTTAAATGCCATAATTCAAAAACCAAACTTTTGGAGTCCATTATAATGAGTGGAAACCGCAGGCAGTGATTGAGTGTAAGTGCATATAATATGAACAACACCAACATAAAATGTGTGTGTGTGTGTGTGTGTGTGTGTGTGTGTGTGTGTGTGTGTGTGTGTGTGTGTGTGTGTGTGTGTGTGTGTGTTTGTGTGTATGTGTGTGTGTGTGTGTGTGTGTGTGTGTGTGTGTGTGTGTGTGTGTGTGTGTGTGTGTGTGTGTGTTAGCCTGTTTATGTGGTTTATGAGGACAAATTTGTATAACTACATGGGTATTACACTGGTATTACACTATAAAGGTGGTTTATGAGGACATATCAAATGTCCTCATAATTCAAATGGCCTTAAAAACATACTAAATTATGTTTTTTTGAGAAAGTAAAAATGCAGAATGTGTGTGTGTGTGTGTGTGTGTGTGTGTGTGTGTGTGTGTGTGTGTGTGTGTGTGTGTGTGTGTGATGGGTAGGTTTAGGGGCAGGGGCAGTGTAAGGGGATAGAAAATACGGTTTGTACAGTATAAAAACCATTACGCCTATGGAGAGTCCCTGTAAACCACATAGACCAACATGTGTGTGTGTGTGTGTGTGTGTGTGTGTGTGTGTGTGTGTGTGTGTGTGTGTGTCTGTGTGTGTGTGTGTGTGTGTGTGTGCCCTCATTCGGGAAAAGTGCCCTTACAAGAAACTTGTTGTTTCCGCAACTTGTTTGAATCCTGAAGGAGTGTATTTGGCACAGAAATAATCTGTCCGGCGTCCACATGTGTTTTTTGCTTTTTGTTTTTGTTTGTGTGGTTTGATTTTGTCCATGTTTAGCATGAGAATCAACTCTCTAACATTGTAAAAAAGGCACAATGCATGTAATAGTATTACCAATAGAATCAAATAAAGTATTCTGGCACAGATATATCTGAAACTTTCCATTTCTCATTATATAATATTTCTAGACCCCCACCGAGGCTGGGATTTGCAGGTGTAAATATAGCCTGGAGGATGATTAAGTTGTGCATCTCAGTCAGGCAGAGGAAGTCAAACTTACGGTCTGATAGCATTCATACACAATAATACCTTTGTTGGAAAGCCAGTGCATGTTCCATAATTCAGAAGAAAGACCATTATTACCAGTATTTGTAATAATACTGTGCCAGTAAACGCTTGTGCCAGATGACCTGGCTAGCTTTGCTAGCATATGATCCACAGCCGGTGGATATTTGTTTGAGGGCTGAAGATTGGAAGAACAGAACTTCATTGACTCGTATTGAAATTGACGAGTCAATGAAGATGCAGATCAATGGACTGTTCGTATGTGTTTCAAATGATACTGTCAAAGAGAACACCCAGACCTTTAACTAGTTTAGACACAGATACTGGAAAACGGTCAATGTTCATAGAGGAACATTTACATTTAGCCAGATTGGTTTTTGAACCTACAAGTAAAAATGATGTTTTATTGCTGTTAGGAATATTGGATGTAAACCAAGCTTTAATCTCAGCAATCTGAGAGAGAGGACAGATGGAGGAAAAGAAGAGGTACGTTTGGGTGTTATCAGCATGAAACTGAATCCCAGATTTTCTAAAAATATTATCAAGAGATTGAAGATAAATCAATCAATCAACTTTATTTATTTTAGCTTTTACAATGCCGATTGTTTCGAAGCAGCTTCACAGTGTTACATTTGATTTGGCTAGTTCATATAATTAAATATGACCTAATGAGTTAATTGTATTTGTATTTAGTTGATTAACTTTGATCATAATTTTAATGTCCCCTTATTAAAAAATAAATAATAAATAAGAGTGGGCTCAAGACGGCGCACACCCGTATTGAGATAAGATCAAAACCAGGGCAATGATTCCAGTGCACTGATCTGTCTAACAGATCTCTGTGCAAAATTATATTATTTTGAATTTAAAATGAATGTTCTGGTAAGAATGCAATGTAGTCTGGATACCAGCCGAACTTAGCGCCGCCCACAAAATTTTTAGGCCGGGCAGATCAGGGCGGGCTTTAGCCGATGACGGACAGATGATCAACAGAAACTGACCAATGAGATCATCAGGGCGGGCTTTAGACGGTGACGGACAGATGATCAACAGTAACTGACCAATGAGATCATCAGGGCGGGCTTTAGCCGATGATGGACAGATGATCAACAGAAACTGACCAATGAGATCATCAGGGCGGGCTTTAGACGGTGACGGACAGATGATCAACAGTTGATGACCAATGAGATCATCAGGGCGGGCTTTAGACGGTGACGGACAGATGATCAACAGTAACTGACCAATGAGATCATCAGGGCGGGCTTTAGACAGTGACGGACAGATGATCAACAGTAACTGACCAATGAGATCATCAGGGCGGGCTTTAGACGGTGACGGACAGATGATCAACAGTTGATGACCAATGAGATCATCAGGGCGGGCTTTAGACGGTGACGGACAGATGATCAACAGTAACTGACCAATGAGATCATCAGGGCGGGCTTTAGACGGTGACGGACAGATGATCAACAGTAACTGACCAATGAGATCATCAGGGCGGGCTTTAGACAGTGACGGACAGATGATCAACAGTAACTGACCAATGAGATCATCAGGGCGGGCTTTAGACGGTGACGGATAGATGATCAACAGTAACTGACCAATGAGATCATCAGGGCGGGCTTTAGACAGTGACGGACAGATGATCAACAGAAACTGACCAATGAGATCATCAGGGCGGGCTTTAGACGGTGACGGACAGATGATCAACAGTAACTGACCAATGAGATCATCAGGGCGGGCTTTAGCCGATGATGGACAGATGATCAACAGTAACTGACCAATGAGATCATCAGGGCGGGCTTTAGACAGTGACGGACAGATGATCAACAGAAACTGACCAATGAGATCATCAGGGCGGGCTTTAGACAGTGACGGACAGATGATCAACAGTAACTGACCAATGAGATCATCAGGGCGGGCTTTAGCCGATGACGGACAGATGATCAACAGAAACTGACCAATGAGATCATCAGGGCGGGCTTTAGCCGATGATGGACAGATGATCAACAGAAACTGACCAATGAGATCATCAGGGCGGGCTTTAGACGGTGACGGACAGATGATCAACAGTAACTGACCAATGAGATCATCAGGGCGGGCTTTAGACAGTGACGGACAGATGATCAACAGTAACTGACCAATGAGATCATCAGGGCGGGCTTTAGACGGTGACGGACAGATGATCAACAGTAACTGACCAATGAGATCATCAGGGCGGGCTTTAGACGGTGACGGACAGATGATCAACAGAAACTGACCAATGAGATCATCAGGGCGGGCTTTAGCCGATGACGGACAGATGATCAACAGAAACTGACCAATGAGATCATCAGGGCGGGCTTTAGCCGATGACGGACAGATGATCAACAGTAACTGACCAATGAGATCATCAGGGCGGGCTTTAGACGGTGACGGACAGATGATCAACAGAAACTGACCAATGAGATCATCAGGGCGGGCTTTAGACGGTGACGGACAGACGATCAACAGTAACTGACCAATGAGATCATCAGGGCGGGCTTTAGACGGTGACGGACAGATGATCAACAGAAACTGACCAATGAGATCATCAGGGCGGGCTTTAGACAGTGACGGACAGATGATCAACAGTAACTGACCAATGAGATCATCAGGGCGGGCTTTAGACGGTGACGGACAGATGATCAACAGTTGATGACCAATGAGATCATCAGGGCGGGCTTTAGACGATGACGGACAGATGATCAACAGTAGATGACCAATGAGATCATCAGGGCGGGCTTTAGACGACGACGGACAGATGATCAACAGTACCGTAATCATCTCGTCATCAAAGGGGCTTGGATTATATTTGTTCTAATCCTAAACGGAGAGCTTGTTTGTATCTGCATCACCTTCACTATTTCTCTCAGTAATGATGATCATGTTGGGTTAGTACTCTGTGTATCGTTTAATTCTTTATTTTTTACAACGCCGGCAAAGATTGTTTATTCCAGCGCGTGTGCAGACAGGGTTGCCAAGTTTTTACAACAAAACCCGCCAACTACTAGCCCTAAACAAGCCCAATAGCTTCTCGGGGGGTTCTCCGGGGAAATGGCTTTTGGGGGTAAAATGTGTGTTATTTTGGAAAGGGTGCTGCTAAAATTCGCACTCATGGGTCAATATATCACATAATAGTCACATTTGACAATGTGTCACTTCTTTGCTCTGATTGGTTGTAGGTCTGTCCAATCGAGGTCTTAAATGAGGACCTAAAATGATCAAAATTGAAACTACTGGGAAAAAAAATACTCCTACAACTCGGATGCCGATGAGGTAAGCTAAAACATATCAAAATGTAATTTCAAAGTGAACTATCCCTTTAAGCTATTTTCTATAAAGCAGTCAATTGTATAAAGTGCTATTTCAAGTAACGTTACTGAGCTGCAGAGCTGGTCATCATATCCACATCGCTATGATCTTTCGTTCTCCTGCCACCGCGGTCAGTTTTGGTGTGTGTTTATTTTGTTACTGAGAGGAAAGCGTGCAGGACATTCTATCGAAACGCTTCTCAGCAGCGCGGGTGACGTCAGGATGGTAAGCGAGCTCCGTTTCAATGAGTTTCCAGAGTATTTGATTTTAACTTGGCCTATTTTGCAAACAAAATGATTCTTGTCGATTTCCTTAGTGGCTTCTTTATAGCCGAAGCCAACATGAGTCCACACTTCAGCTCTGTATACTGCAAGAGCGGAATAATGCTATCGTCTTGAGAGCTGGGTTTGCTAATCTAAACACTAGTGATGCACGCACTTTCACCTTGCGCTTCTCCGGGTCCGCGTCCGTTATACGTTCTGAGATAACACTGCCATCTAGCGGTTGGGTGTTATACAGTCTGTGGTTTAAACTGAACACAAAGCCACGAATCTTGGATGTAAATAAATAAATATATAAATAACAATACAGTGTTTTTTAAGAATCGATACAGTATTGGCAAACATAATATCGCGATATTCACGTGTATCAATATTTTCTTACACCCCTAGTGTCAAACTGCTGAAATCGTGTGACATTGGCGATCCGAATCATGAATCGATTCACTGATTCATAACGGTTCGAATCTTTGTTTTGAAATCAGCCCATCACTATATAAGTCGTTGTTTAGTTTTTATTGCGCACTAACTCTATTCTGGCCTCTTCATCAATGATTGTAGAGCCGCTGTAGTGAGATGGGCTTTGTAACGACGTCTTTAGTGCCTTTATGGGTCTTGAGAGAGGAAATGACATTGGTGTCAATGAAGGCCTTTCTGAGCCATCGTAATTATATATATATATATATATATATATATATATATATATATATATATATATATATATATATATATATATATATATATATATGAAGAGTTTGGTTCCAAAACGCTATAAATCCAAAATTGTTAAATTGAGAAAAAAGGCATTTTCTTTCCAAAAAAGACAGTTTTTATTAAAACTGTTATTATCTGTTTCAAACTGTAGGCCTAATATATCATTATGAGTTTGTAATAACATAAAAAAAATCAAATCCATATTTTGATTTCAAACATTTATTAAACAAAGACATTTGTTTTTCCTCCAAAATGCAATATATCCATAACACGTTTTTCCCCAAAATGCTACACATCCATTTCATCTCAAAAACTTTCTGTATGAAATTGAGCAAAGATATAACAATAAATAACAAGGAAAGGTTGTCTATACATATGACGAACCCCAAAACTTGAACAACATCACTTATATTAAACCATTAAACCAGTTTTTTAAAAGTCCATTCATCTCGCTGCTTTTTTCAGATTGCATTCATTTAAGTCTGATATTAATGCTGTTAATAGCAACATTTCAAATTCATCCTGAACTCATACGTGACATTAGAGCAAAATTTTCTGTTGCATTCATTTTGTTATTCTGTACACTACATTCATTACATTTTCAAAACAATGTACAAAACTGTACAATTATTAAGTTGATATAAAACAGTGTTAAATAGTAAGTTATCTATACAAGTCCCAAACTTGGACAACAGATTTCTAAAAAATACATCCATCACAATGCTTCATAAAAACATGTTCATAAAAACAATATTTCTGTGTCATTAAAAAAATATATATATTTCTGTGCAACTACAATATTTCTGTAAAATAACTTTTAATAAACAATACATCTGTGTGAGATTGTGCAACATAACTAGGCTATGAGCAACCATGACAGTCGATTTACATAACAATGCCAACTTGAACACATTTCTTATAGTGGAACACAGATATATATCAGGGTATGACAGTAGAGAGTTTTTTACAAGATCGTCAGCTGTCCGTTTGTCGGCATGATAAAAGTTTTTTGATTCACTGTGAGAACAAGCAATCGCCGGTCTTTTGCCACCGCCTGAGTTTCTGAATCTCTTTCTGACTTCCCTTTCGTGGTTGTCTTTTGACGGCTTCCGCTTCTTTCCCACAGACGACACGACCACTGGCTCCTCAACAGAGGTGGACAAAGTACACAACTCTATTACTAGAGTAAAAGTAAAAGTACTGCTGGTCAAATATTACTCCGTTACAAGTGAAAGTTGTAAAAACTGATTTTTACTGGAGTAAAAGTACAGAAGTATTTGTTTTCAAAAGTACTTAAGTGTCAAAAGTAAATTTCCTTTTTTATGTCAGTGTATTATTGTATTATAGTTGTATAAATGCACATTATGCCATCATGGTTTAAGCCAGTCAGTGACGCTCCATCTGACACACTAGCAGACGACTAACTTAAACTCATTTAAATACTTGTAGAAAAGTTACAAAGCTCTTTATAAAGCTGCTGTCACTTTAAGGCCGAATGCACGGATCCAATACACTGATACACATCTGATATTCTCACAACTTTACTCTTTAATCTTGATTTTTTTTTTAAACTGAAACATACTTTCAAAGTATGGCTATGGGTGCACACACTGTGCCTAAGAACCGTCTTCTTCCATTTTGCTATGAACTGATCAGTGTTCAAAAAAAGTTGGGGAAATGTATATGACCCTAGACGAGTGATTCCTGACAGACTGTCTGAAACAGTCAAAAAACAACAACAACAGCAACAAAAAACCTTTTAAAGAAGAAAAAAATCATCCTCCGACTTTCAGAGTTGCTACAGAAACGAGTTTCGACCTTGATAGAAATGTAGAGGAGTAAAAAGTATGATATTTGTCTTTCAAATGTAGTGAAGGTAAAGTTATAAGTTTCCAGAAAAAAATAATACTCCAGTAAAGCACAGATACTCAAAAAGTGAACTTAAGTACAGGACTCGAGTAAATGTACTTAGTTACTGTCCACCTCCTCCTCAATACCATCAAAGTTATTCATTTTAGTAGCCTAAATAATAACTTAAAAGTCTGAGGCGAGTGTTTACCGGCGTCTGACAGGGTGCCGCCATGACAGTTTGCGTCATGGAATGGTGCGCGGTGATTGGTCGAATGGGACTGTAGGGCTTTGCGGAAAAACAGGACTGACGTTTGTCTCTGTTTGAGAAAAAAGGGAAGAAACAGGGCAGCAAAACACGGCGGATATCGCGTTTTGTTAAAAACTGATTATCGACCTTTGAATAGAGAGTCAATGGGGAGCTTGTTTTAGTGGTAACTCGTTTTTTTCAAAATTGGCGTTTATCGCGTTTTGGAACCAAACTCTTCATATATATATATATTGTTTTTTAAGTAAACTAAACTCATTATTTAATTTACAGTGTATTCCCACTCAGAGCTCAGCAAAATGGAGCAGGTTGGTATCAGGAAGGCAGGACTCTCATTAATATTGCAAATTTATGTCAGTAAAACAGCTAAATAAAGCCCAGCACAAATAAACTCATAAAACAGCAGTATCCTCCTGGTGCTGGGTTCACTCCCAGAGAGTATTATTGTAATCATAAAAACGCTGGTTTATAGCGCAATTACTTTTACAGATATTTACCAACACAAGTCTCACATCGCATTCACAGAAAACAGCGTTTGATTCGCAAAAATGCAGTAAAACTTGGTTGTCAATTGTGCAAATGTTTCAGAAAGGGGACTATTATAATTTCGACGATGTAAGCCGCTTTAACACGGCATTTCAGCTGAATATCAGAACAAACAGTGGAGCACGTGCAGTACGCAGCAATTCATTCATATCCCTTGACAGCGAGTGAAGGATTCTGGGACAGCGTTCTCCATCTCATCACCTGAGCTTCCTGCACAGCCTCATCTATATGAGCTCGGCCGTTTATTACCCCAAACTGCTCCCACCGGCAGCCTTTATGCTGTAATAACCCACCTATGCTTGGCTTATCATATTCAAGCCTCCCACAATTAAATGCAACCCTTGTCATTTGGGCACTTGGGGAAATCTGGCGGATAGTTCTGGAGAGAGCTAGTAGATTAAAAAGCCTGGGTTTGTTTTACATAAAGGCTGCTTCTGTCAGGACGCAGCAGGGCAGAGCGAACGCCGCAATAAATCACCGGCGCCGCGCACTCGGTCCGCAGGCCTTCTGCTGACTGCACACTTTCTGCTTTAATATGTGACCTCACCACAGTATTTCACACACTCTGCTCCACACAAGCTCGCCGTGATGGATTCGTTCTGGTTTACATTTTTGGAGAACAAAGGGACATCAAGATGATCTTGTCAGTCTCGGTGTGCATTTGTGGTTATTTTATTTGCTTCTACACTGGAAAAAAAGGATTTTCTTACTCAGTATTTTTGTCTTGTTTCTAGTCCAAATGTCTAAATATTCTTAAAACAAGAAGTATTTACTAGACAAGCAAAAGTAATTGTCTTGTTTTGGGGAAAAATCACTCACAATTAAGAATTTTTACTTAAAATAAGATAAATAATCTGCCAATGGGGTGAGAAAAATAATCTTAATTCAAACAGAAAACAAGATTATTTTTCTCACCCCATTGGCAGATTATTTATCTTATTTTAAACAAAAACTCTCTTCATTTTGAGTTATTTTTACCCCAAAACAAGACTAATTTTTACTTGTCTAGTAAATGTTTCTTAATGTAAGAATTTGTAGATATTTTGACTAGAAACAAGACAAAAATACTGAGTAAGAAAAGCATTTTAAGTGTACATTTGTCCCCTACTGATGAGGCTGCAGGAGTAATGGAAGAGATATTCTGTCATACTGTAAATATAAATATACACTTGATCCCCGCTTCTGCCATTTTAGTACAATCTGAATTTGTGTTTTATTTGGTTGTGCACAATTTCTGTTTGAAAAGCCCCTATTTAACTCATTATCGACACACATACAACGTTATAATATTTCAGTAACACTTTATTTTAAGATTCAGCTATTATCTATTAACTAGTTGCTTATGATCAAGCATATTACTAGGATATTGTCTGTTTATTAGCACTTATAAAGCTCATATTAATGCCTTATTCTGCATGAGCTTATTCTACATCCCTTAATCCGACCCAATACCTAAACTTAAACGCTACAAAAACTACCTCACTAACTATTAATAAGCAGTAAATTAGGAGTTTATTGAGGCAACAGTCGTAATTAATAGTAAATATTGGTTCCCTATTGTCAGGGTTTGTTGAATGGAAAAGGAGCGAGGACTCAATTGCAAGAGGAATGGGCTTTATTAAAGGGGGGGGGGTGAAATGCTGTTTCATGCATACTGATCTTTTTACACTGTTAAAGACTTGGAATCCCATAAGTTTCAAAAGTTAAGGTGGACGTTTGATGGGACTATTTCTTTGTCAAAAATACTACTTCCGGTTAGTCATACGTTTCGGCAAGTTTTTTGAGATCATGCGTCCCCTTTGACGTTAATGGGGGCGGAATTTCCTTGTATGGGCCTTACGGACAATTCTACCGGAAGAGCGTGAGAGAGAGAGAGGGAGAGAGCGAAAGTAACAGGCTACGCCCATCAAAGCGCTGGCTTGTAGGATGCTGGACAGGTGATGTGCACATAACAATGTCACCAAAAAAGTGCGTTTTTGGTTGCCAGACCAAGACAGTCCTGCACAGATTCCCCCAAAACCCTGCGTTAAGGCAACAGTGGATGGAATTTGCTTTTCCGGATCAGCAACTGAGTTGCGCGAATGTTTATATCTGTTCGCTGCATTTCGGTGCCGACTGTTTCATAAACAAGGCCCAGCTCGACGCCGGATTTTCCCAATCGCCTAATGCTGAAGGATGGAGCAGTCCCAACGTTAGAAGGGTGAGTGAGACTGCTTCAAATGTCTGTGTTTTTGCCTATGCTCATCAAGTAGCCCAAACATGATCACGTATAGTTAATTGATCAATGGAGCATGCGATGTGTAGTGCGTGTACATTTGTTTAGCTGGCCACTATATGTGTAACTTTATGTTTGTGTATTGTAAAAGCACTCCAAACAACAATACACAAAGAGGGGGGAAATATGTTGAACTAAATAAGCACGCTTCTTCATTCAAATGCGCTACTATTCCGTGTCTTTCTATGTAAACACTAACTTAACCTGCCGTGCAAAACCGCGTCCGCTTACTGTCCACACAAACCACACGTAAACACACAAACACACGTGCACAGCTGCACTTCCCACATGTACACTTTCAAAGACAAAAATACGACGATATAATTCAAGTATAAATATGTAAATAACACAAGCCGCTAAGCATATTATATAGTTAGTGTATAACTTGTACCACATAGAGACGTCCTGCTCTAGTCGTTTTTGCTGCTGCTCCTGTTCAACTGCAGCCTCTGGGTCTGATTCCGGATCATAGATGTATGGCTGGATCTGATTAAAAGCCATATTTTTATTTTGAATAAAGTTTTTTCCCGCTGTTAGGGATGACACAGCTTTACGACGCACTCGACTCGACACAATAGCAGCAGCGCGCACACGTCATTATTTAGCTCCGCTCACACGACACGCCCCCACCCGCTCGGCTTTTTTCGGAAAGACTCGGAACAGCGCATCTTTCTTATATAATTATAAAAAAAATAAAGACTTTTCGGAGATATGCAGGATGCAATGCTACTCTATAGGTACTCAAGATTGACATGACACTGACTGAAACTGAGTGTTTCACCCCCCCTTTAAATAAAATAAAACAAGATAAGCAAAAACTACCCCAAGGGGGAAAAACAAGACTTGACTTCACTTGACTTGACGAGCAGGGAAACGAGGTACATACGACGACGATCCAGCGCCGGACTGCATACACAAGGAGATAAAATGGGGAGCAAACAAACGAAGGTAACAAGAGAAGACAGGTGGGGCAAATGAAACAATAATCAGGAAACAAGGGGTTAGACATGATCACATGAGGCTCTATCAATTTAGCAATGCAAAACCCAAAATATGACACAAATAAAAGGAAATGAAGCATTAAAATGAAAGTGTCCTGTTGCCAATAGGGGCGCAACTTTAATAGATCCTATGGGTCATATTTCAGGGTGACAACCTATAGGCGTATTGGTTGGAGGACATGTTAGATATTGGACACATTTTGAGTGATTTGGTGAGATGAAGCAGCTGCAAGTATCTCTAAACTTGAGATTCTCTTCTCTAGTCCTCAAGAATCAGAAAAGGTTTTTGTGCAGTAGTGGATACACTCAAAAAAAGTATACGTTGGATTTACTTAACTTTTTTTATGTCAGCTGGTTCCACGTAACTGGGTTATGTTGAATTTAATTAACATTGTTTCCCTTTCAGTCGGTCACGTTCGACGTACGTCGGACTTAGACCTACGAATTGGGATCTGACTTTAGAGACCAATCCTACTTTGAGTGTGTAAAAACGAGCCAATGAAATTTGGCATGCGATCCACGCATTCCACGCTCCGCCCCTCAGCGCGAGTATAAATAGGAAGTGGAATGGTAGATCAGCGCTTTCTACTTTGGAGCCGAACAGTTGTATTGCTGTTTCTACGGAGAGTGTGAATTTCGAGTCTCGTGAGAGAAAACTGTCAGTGCGGGTGATACGGCGCATTAGCGAGTGATCGACTACAAAGTGAAACTAAACTAAAAGAGCTTGTTGGTTCGGTGGGTGTTTTCCCCAAACAAACACAAAGAGCTTGTTGGTTCGCTGGGCGTTGTATACACACACATACACTGAGAGCTCACACAGGCTTGCACTGATCGGACTGTGTGTAGCAGCGGTCATCTCCTTGAGTGCTTCAGCACGCTAAAAGAGCAATTTTTCCATTCACAAAAGAGCAACACGGTTTGACCCTGCGTCTTTTTCAAGATGTCATTCAAACCCTCTGTCCAAACCAGGAGTGCTCGCGCAACACTTCAGGCCGCCTCGGGGCCTCTCAAGTCGGGCCAGAGCACTCCGGTTCGCTGCCCCACCCCGGGCACATCTGTGGTGCCGTTGGTCCCGCTTGCTCGGGCCCTGGGGGCCTGGCTAGGTCTTCCCAAGCCGTCTCGCTGGCCAATCCGTACCATCAGACTCGGCTACGCGATTCAGTTCGCTCGCCGGCCGCCCAAGTACAAGGGCATCCTCTTCACCTCCGCGTGAAGCAGAGATGCTCATGTCTTGAGGTCAGAGATTGAGGTCCTACTGGCGAAGGACGCGATCGAGCCGGTTCCTCCAACCAATATGAAGATGGGGTTCTACAGCCCCTACTTCCTTGTGCCCAAGAAAGGGGGAGGGTTACGGCCAATCCTGGACCTGCGTGTCCTGAACCGGGCCCTGCACAAGCTCCCATTCAGGATGCTAACGCAGAAACGCATTTTCGAATGCATCCGTCCCCAGGAATGGTTTGCAGCAATCAACCTGAAGGACACGTACTTCCATGTCTCTATTCTCCCTCGACACAGACCGTTCCTACGTTTGCGTTCGAGGGGAAGGCATATCAGTACAAGGTCCTGCCCTTCGGGCTGTCCCTGTCTCCTCACGTCTTTATGAAGGTCGCGGAGGCAGCCATTGTTCCGCTCAAAGGCATTCACATCCTCAACTACCTCGACGATTGGCTGATACTTGCCCAGTCGAGGGAGCAGTGGTGCGAACACAGAGACATAGTGCTCAGTCACCTCAGCCTGTTGGGCCTTCGGGTCAACCAAGAGAAGAGCAAACTCTGTCCCACACAGAGGATCTCTTACCTCGGTATGGAGCTGGATTCGGTCAACCGGACTGCGCGCCTCACAGAGGAGCGAGTCCAGTCAGCGTTGAACTGCTTGAATTTGTTCAAGGGCAGGACAGAGGTCCCACTGAAATTCTTTCAGAGGCTCCTGGGGCATATGGCATCTGCAGCCGCGGTAACGCCGCTCAGATTGCTTCATATGAGACCGCTTCAACGCCAATGAGTCCCGAGGTATAAATCATAACACACACTTTAACACACATAACACACACTTTTAAATACCAACATTAAACATTCAAAAGTCTCTCCATTTTCTCCTCTTGTTAAAAATGCATAAAATAGCACTTTATTTTAACAAATACTATCCGGATTCAGCCCCTTTGCAAAGCATGATGGGAAGTGAAAGTCCTGTTTGATTGGGTTGTTTGATTGAATCATGTTGTTTGAAAATAAAAACATCCAGTTATGTCAAAGAGTAACGGTTTTAAGTCAATTTAACAAGGAAGCAGTTACATTTGAACCAGAAAGCTGATATAAGGGTGTTAAATCGAGATGAGTCACATAAAAATAAAGTGAACAGCATCATGCAATCATTTTTTGGAGTGAAAAAGCAGGTTTTCTCTTCCAGGATGTGTGTTTCAGGCAGTGCTGTGGATCTGTTAAGCAGCGAGGGGCCGGCGGTCCGATCCGAGCTGTGTTTATGCTCATAACAGTAGCTAATTAAGTCCTCCTGATAGAAGGCAGAGCTGATTACACCGCGGTTAGCGGCTCATCATTAACATCCTCTCCGAGTGTGGAAGCGGGTGAAAGACCTCTCCCTTTGTCTGCCTTCTTTGGCTGTAATTGTGTGTCATGTGTTAAAGGAATTAGTCAGCCGTGATCCTCAGTCCACTAATGACGACGAGCCGTCTGAGACACCAGATCACGCCAAACAAAGATGAAGCCGACGTTGAGGAAGGTCCTTTATGGGAATCGATGAAGAACCTTTAACATCCATTGCATCCATTAAAGGTTCTTTACAGTGGAGAAATGATTCAAATATTCTTCACACTAAGAACAAATATGTTTCTTTTATGAACTGACCACTGAAAGGTTCTTTGGGGAACCCAAAATGGTTCTCCATCCTGATCTCATTAGAAAATGTGGCAACATTTTTGCAAAACGTAAAAATACCTACCAATACGTACATATCACTGCAGTTTCCAACAGAAATGACCACTAGAGGCAGTAAAACAGCACTTTTTATCGTTTTCATACACACTTACGATTACAGGTTATGGATCAATGGCTTGTTTTCATGCGTCTCCTTGCACAATATTATATTATGACCTGAAAAATGAGAATTGTGTTATGACCCCTTTTTTTCCCATAGTTTCCCATAGATTTGTAAAAAAATTAATTTGCATGACTCAACCAGCTCCACATGATGGGCTTTTCTGACATGCCAAGCGTGCTCGATAGCTCAGCTGCACCCTTAAAAACAAAGGTGCCAGAAAGAACCAAAAATGGGTTTTCGCTGATGCCATTGAAGAACCATTTTTCATTGCCCAAAGAACCGTTTTGTGAAAGGTTCTTTAAAGAACCTTTTTTTTCTAACCATTTTTATAGTCTAAAGAACCTTTCTGCACTACAAAGAACCTTTTGTGCGATGGAAAGGTTCTCCGGATATTAAAGTTCTTCATGGAACCATACACCCTGCCAAAGAACCATTTGAGAACCTTTATTTTTAAGAGTGTGATACAGAAATGCATTTGCCATGCGGCGAGCTCGGGTACGAATCCGTGAAAGACGAGACCTGATAAAAGAGCTCAAAGACAAGAGTTAAAAACATGAGCTAAAATGGCATGGTTATGATTGCATTGATCACATTTGCTTTTGTTAACACACACAGACATACGAATCTATATTAAACCCTGTAGCTCGTGGAGACACATTGATGTATTAAGACCCAACAAGAAACCCAACAGTATTTATATAATTTGTCACCTCAAATATAACACTGTACAAAAGACCACGCCATCACTTCCGCTGGGTGAGGTCACACAAAAGATTACACAATATGGCGTACGATACGCGATAGACATCACTTGATATAAATTAACTCAAATACTGTTGTGTTTCTGGCAGAAAGCGATCGTTCCGTATCTTAAGACATCAGTGTGTCTCCACGAGCCACAAGGTTTAATTTGGATTCGTATGATGTGTGTTTTTTACTCTCATAGTAAAAGCAATGGGGAAATGCATTATACGAGCAATGGTTGAGTTAAAAAACTTCATTTGTGTTCTCCTGAAGAAACAAACACACCTACATCTCGGATGCCCTGGGGGTCCGCAGATAAAAATCACAGGCTCATTTTTGGGTAAACCAACCCTTTAAGTCTTGTTTTCTGCCTCTACTAGAGCCGGTTTTCCTGCCTGAATGTTGATTATTCCCTCATATTCTCCATTGTTGCAGCTCCTCTCTTCCCAATCTGTCAGTAACGCTCTGTTTAGTTCCTGTCTCTATGAAGCCCCGCCTTCTGAAAAGCACACTGTGCTCTGATTGGTCGTCTGTAGCAGTGTGTTGTGATTGCGTGTTTGGCAAATGTCCCGGCCCTTACCATAACCGCCAGATTCAACAAACTCAAACCGGCCCCGCCCCTATATTCTGCATATAAATTATTGTAATGAGAAAATATTGTGACTTATAAGACTACAATCAATATCAAAACAGTGATGTTATCAGCTTATTTTAATTTATCATAGAGCGACAATGTTGGCAGATCAGTATTATAGTTTATGGAGTTAAATAAGACCTAATAATTTTTTTTTTTTTTTGTATATTTAGCTGAATAAGTTAGATCCTAATTGGAGGCGTTTCAGTGAGTTTAGAAACACTGACACTGATGTGGAGAACAACTAACAACAACATTAAGGCAGAATAGGTGCTCTTTAGGATTGTATGTGTTTTGGACACTCGTGTAAGGCCACACTACACGCAAATTCACAAAATAAGCACTTTTCTTATAAATGTATTAGCGGTCTCTCGCGGGTGGGATTATCTCGTTTAGCACACTTCCTAAAATCCTGCGTAAACATTTACAATTAATTTGCGCTGGCTGCAAAGCTTCTGTTTTACATAAAGCTGATCAAATGAAGTTGTTTGCCGCACAATTTACAGTCTGTCTGCTGCGGCGGACGCAAAGCGGTCCTTCTTGTGGAAATGACACCGGATGGCGGCTCTTTTGGGTATTAGCGCGCCGTGCCGTCCCTCAGCCGGAGGAGAAAAAGCCTGTGTTATTGGCATGCCGGCCCCTGCGAAATCTTTGAACCTGCCAGACGGATCCACGCCACGGCAAACAGCCGATGTGATTTGTATTATAATAATCCTTTAATTACTTCATGGCAAAATGTCTATAACACATTAAGTCATTGAGTGCAGCCGTGGAAGGGAAAGGCGGAGAGATCTTGTTTTGCATAAAGTCTTTAGCTAAGTCCCGCGACTTTGGCTCCCTGTGTTTTGATAGCTAATATATCAGCCGGGGAATAATCCGGCCTACATTTCCAGGATATTTTTACAGACGCCGGCCTGTGTGAATGCGTATCATCCGCGGGCCTTTAATGTTGTGATTTGGAGCAGCTCGACACGTGAGGACACAGAATTAAGCACAATGGTGTGATTCTGCACCGAATAAAGGGATGCGGGTGCCGGAGCTCACTCTTCCCTCAAAGCCTCAAAGATATATAACACACTGTAAAAGTATTTTTAATGCATTGATTATGCCAGTGTAATGCACCTTACAATGCATTGTATGATCTTGTGTAACACAGTTATAATACACTCAATGCATTAAAACACATGTAACAGGGAATGTGTGGATATTTTAATGCATTTTGACATACATTCACAAGTTCACACTTACATATCTTTTATAGAGATTCAATTTAAATGTGTATTTAGCGTGCTGTCCGCGAGCTTGGACTATGGCCCGAATGTACACTCTCAGAAGAAAAGATTCTGTCGGCGCTATGTATTTGTAACCCCTAAAAGTTTCTATATACACTTTTCTATATATATATACAAAATTCTGAGTAAAAAACAACCCAATGTTGGGTCAGATATGGACTAACCCAGCAATTGGGTTGTTTTAACCCAGCGATTGGGTTGTCTTTAACAAATATTTAACCCAACCGCAGGACTAAAACAACCCAATCGCTGGGTTAAAACAATCCAATTGCTGGGTTAGTCCATATTTGACCCATATTTGACCCACCCTAACTGGGCTTAAGCCCCGAATGGTTTGTCAAAAGCCCCGAATCTTTTAGTAAAAATAAAAATAAAAATAAAAAAATATAAAAAAACAATATATATATACAGTCTTTCAGACTGGAGCGGCAAAAAAATGAAACAAAAGCTCTATTACTGTGTGTGTGGCGGTCGGCAATGCATCGCACATCACTCAGCTTGTTTGCTAATGCCAACTGCCAATAAAAACTAACGAAGAAGAATAAACATCTTCTTCTTCTTCGTCGTTGTCATCAGGGATTGGCGGGCCGTATTTCACCGGCGTCGTAGTTAACTATAGTTAACATGGACACTACACATTTTTTAACAAGAACACTAAACCTCACCGGCCAGAGAGAGATTCTGCGTCAGACGAAAGTGTTACAGGTTTGTTAATCCGCTGTTGTAACACTGTACATGACTGTATAACTAGCGAGTTAACGTTAGGTGTTACATATTAACACGACAGATGAAAACATAGTCACATTTGAGATTTGGGGCCAGTTTACTCCCTTAACATGTAAGCTTTCATGTCAAAATAAAAAAAGGCAACATTACACGTTTAAGGTGGTTATTTCATTATATTTTGTCACCTTGCGCCTTTAGATTTCTACCTGAAATCATCCAAAGTTACTCTAACGCGAGTTCCCGTGCCGTCTCCATTCACAGAAGCATGTCATGCCTGGTATCATTATAAAGCTCTCAGTCTCACACACAGCGCTGTCTAATCCAAATATGGACATTTCCTTTGTAGAACTAACTAGCCGTGAAAGTTTGCAGCCGAAAACCACATCTGATTGGTCATGGATTCTGATGTAGCAAATTTGTCAGCTAAGCACAAAGTAAACCAAACTGAACTCTAAAGATTAATAATGACGTTTACACCAAAGTCCAATCTCACCTATGCAGGCTAACTTAAAAATAGCCAGATAATGGTTGCCTATTTTATTTGCCAGGGGTGAAAATTAGTCATCCTTAACATTTTTGGCGTTTTGGATTCACTACAGCTGGAGAACGGTTAAATACCAAACAGGTTGAAGGCTCTACTGGGTGTTTTTTTTTTTTTTTTTTTTTTTACTGAGTAACTTATCATTTTCCCAGATAGTATATAGATTTTTAGGCATTCTATTATCTCAAACAGCCTGAAAAATAGTGCATTTAGCTGATGTAAATGGGAAAAAAATCTCCCCGGGGGAGAATCCCCCCGGACCCCCCTAGGTTTGGGCTAAGCCCCGAATGTTTACATCGTCTGGCTCCGCCCCTGGTGTAATGTCTACGTCTCCCGTCTTCCCCGTTTGGTATGTTTTGGAGTTTATGTTTTGATTATGTATTTTTGCCCCCTTGTGGGTTTTGTTTTGTATTTATGTTTTATTTGTTGTAAATAAATGATCATTTTTCTGCACTTGAGTCCTCACACCTTTTCCTTTGTGTGTAACGTGACCGTATGTAGTTAATCAATATCACACGAAGAGTGCCATTTCAGTTTTTCTCCTCTAAAAATCACAACCTGTCCTCCAAAAAAATACGACTCTATAGGTCCTTTTTCAAGCCTTTTTCAAGCATCCGGATAAATTTAAAAACAGTGTTTTTGTCTAAAAACGCTCCGCGTCCACACTATCATATTCAAAGGTTTTCCAAAAAATTTTCATCTACACTGAAACGTCTGAAAACGCTTACATCCCCGTACTGCGCATGAGCAAATCCAAGACGCTTCGACTTGGGTCATTTCCGCTACTCGTTTATTTACTCTTTGAAATATTGCGGCAATGTCGAGAAAAGGCACTGAGTTTTTTAACAGGATGTACAAACTGACATTAATATTTAACAAAGCTGTCAAAACAGAAAGCATACAAAACAACTGCTGTACAATGTCGTTCACCATCTTGGCTGAATTGGTCACATGACTACATCACATGGCTAAAAATGCGTCATCGTATTAAAAAGCCTCCGCTTTCACAGTCCACACTACGACGCAAAGACGGCGTTTTCAAATTTATCCGCTTTGGAGAGCGTTTTCAAAATGATACGTTTTCATGGACGGAAGGCCAAAACGGAGAGAAAAATATACGTTTTCAAATGAAAACGTATTAGTGTGGACATGGCCTAAGACCTATATTAACGTTTTAAAGTCATGCGCCCGTATGACTGTCGTTACCAATCAAAATACGTGTTCATTTTAATGCAATGTGTGGACTTTTTATAACCATTTGTCATATTTCCATTTTGAAAAAATATTTTTTATATTTACAACTACACCCACCCCATCCCTAAACCTCCTCAGTGATTTATAGATCATACACACTTTATGAGCACATGTTGATGTTGTTTAGTGCAATACTTTACCAACTGAGCTGTGCAAAACCTGAAATATAACGCAGACAGAAGGGAAAAATGATTTAAAATGAAAGTGTGCTGTCAGTAGGAGCACAACTTTAGCAAACGCTCCTGTGTGTCGTATTTCAAGGAAGTGACAAACGACCTAAATGGGCGTATTGGTTGGAGGACATGTTGAAAAATCATCATGAATAAAATGTGATATTAAATTACTACAACAGTTTAATAAACAATAATTGAATTACAAATACAAAATGTTGCAGAATAATATATCGTATATGAATAAATAATAGCCTAAAGAACTTTTGTGTCAAAAAGGGCTCTTTCTTGTCTTTATAGAATTGTCTTTTTAGTATAAAAGGTTGTTTGTAGTCGAGTAAAGAAGCCTATGGGTCTATATAGAGCCCCAATGAAGGCTTTTCCTAAGAGAGAAGGGTTTAGAACTAAAAAAAGAGCAAAATGTGGAGAATGAGTGATGGAGGGATGCTGATAAACTGTCAATAAAATGGAGGTAAGATATATATATATATAATTTCCCTCGCGTGAAAGTTCCCAGGCCCGACCAAAAATTAAATTCTGCCTACGCCACTGGACAATATTCTGGCCTGACTACTGTTGGCAGTGATATCAGTGTTTGAAATGAACATGATTTCTGAATGTCTAGAGACATATCAGGGCCATTTTAGGATTTATTGAAATACATTTCTTACACACAGGTCCTTTAAGTTTAGGATTAGCTCATTTTCCTCATCATCATCTCATGTCCGCGTCTTTCTTTTTTTCAGTGGAAAAGAAATAACGTTTTTTGTAGGAAAACATTCCAGGATTTTTCTCCTCATAATGGACTTCAATGGGAAGCAACGGTTGAAGGTCCAAATCAATGAGGACGAGCTTCAGAGACTCTGATGATCCCAGAGGAATAGAGTCTGATCCAGACTAACCATCACACATTTACAACACAAATAAACATTTATATACTTTATAACCTAAATTGCTCATCTTGCGCTGATCTGCGGCACGGACTGTGTAATCCCGTGGGAAAGGTCACGTTAGACCAGAAGCTCAGAGTTTACAAATCGCTCGTGTGAAGACTAATACAAATATCCTTTAGCAAAAAAAGGTTAAACAATGATGTCGGATGATTGTGAAGGTGAAGATGGAGTTTTTTGGTAAAGAGTGTTTGTAGTCCTCAGACGTTTGCTTGGGGCGGAGCTTCTGCCCTAGTCTGATGATTATGCAATCCGTGGTGTGTCACATGAGTAATTTAGGTTAAAAAGTAAATAAATATTTATATTTGTAAATGTCCGATGGTTTGTCTGGATCAGACCCTATTCCTCTGGGATCGTGCAGAGCCTCTTTAAAAAATAAATATATCATTTGAATAAAATAAATAAATCGAATAAAACTAGCTTAATAAATAAAATGTGATTTAAATAAATTAAAAAACAAGAAAAAGTTGTGTTAAATAAGATTCAACTTCAAAGTAACTAAATAAATAAATACATTGATTAAAGTAAATACACTGTAAAAAAATTATTTAGAAAAAAACTTACCTGGTTGCCTTACAATTTTGAGTTAATTGAAATTAATACAATGAACATTTTTTGAGATTCGACAACCTTTATTAAAATATTATTAAAAGATTGTGTAAGCATATTGGGTAATTGTGTGTTTTATTGGTGATGATGCAGCCAAATTGTGCTATTTTCATGATTTACAACATTTATTATGTGGTTCAGATACAATAATATTTTGAGTTTCTATTTATTAAACCAATTTCCTTCATTGTATCAACTCAAATTTTTAATTTAAGCAACCAATTTACTTACTTTTTTAAGTTAAACCAAAAACATTTTGTTTTACAGTGTGGTACTTTTTGGAGTCTGAGAGCCATTTGTATTACATCAAAAAAAGAGCGGCCTGGGTATTCTTCAGAAATCCCTCTTCACAGTCAGCCAGGTTTGGGGTGACACAAAGCCTGAAAGTCATGATGTCTCGTTGCGATCCGGATCCTACAGAGGCAGACAATAGGAAGGATTCATTTGGCCAGTTCTTATTTTAACTGTAGAGAGAGAGAGAGAGAGAGAGAGAGAGAGAGAGAGAGAGAGAGAGAGAGAGAGAGAGAGAGAGAGAGAGAGAGAGAGAGAGAGAGAGAGAGAGAGAGAGAGAGAGAGAGAGAGAGAGAGAGAGAGAGAGTGATGATGATGATGATGGTGAGGGTGAGGGGAAAGAGAAAAAGAAAAAGAAAAAGAAAGGCAGTGGACACTGATAAGAGAGAAGACGGATGAAGAGAGGAGCGAGAGGCAGAGGAAGATGGATGAAGATGTGGGCTGTCCTGTAATATCATCATCCCTCTGTCAGCACTAATAGGCTTTTCCAGCCTCACATCACTCATACGGATCCTTCATTAGATCCGAGAGCGAGAGCTTTGATCCCGTTTAACAGATGGAATGATCGTTTTAATGCTCTGAGGATTCAGATACAGAACAACAGAAACAATAAAGCAATGACATTTTCATTAGCAGGAGTCTGAGTAATCTCTGAGTGCGTGTGCGTGCGTATTTCTTTTCTTTTCAATTTTGCAAAAAAAAATTTTTTTTTTTTTTTTTTTTTGAAGAAGAAGAAGGAACATGTATAAATAGCATAACATACAGCAGATCACAAACATGTGTAGCATTAATTCATAGCAGGGGATCCAATAGTTCTCTCATAATACACTCTAAAAAATGCTGGACTAAAAACAACCCAAGTTGGGTTGAAAATGGACTAACCCAGCAATTGGGTTGTTTTAACCCAGCGGTTGGGTTAAATGTTGCTTAAGACAACCCAATTGATGGAATAAAAACAACCCAAGTTGGGTTGAAAATGGACTAACCCAGCAATTGGGTTGTTTTAACCCAACAGTTCAGTTGTTTTAACCCACGCAATTGGGTTGGGTTGAAAATTGACTAACCCAGCAATTGGGTTGTTTTAACCCAACGGTTATTATTAAAATAATACGTTGTTTTAACCCGCGCAGTTGAGTTGTTTTAACCCAGCGGTTGGGTTAAATGTTGCTTAAGAGAACCAATACATGGGTTAAAAACAACCCAAGTTGGGTTGAAAATGGACTAACCCAGCAATTGGGTTGTTTTAACCCAACGGTTGAGTTGTTTTAACCCAGTAGTTGGGTTTAATGTTGCTTAGGACAGCCCTATCGCTGGGTTAAAATAACCCAATTGCTGATTTAGTCCATTTTCAACCCAACTTGGGTTGTTTTTAGTCCAACATTTTTTTAGAATGTATTTTTTTTTTTTTTTTTTTTTTTTTTTTTTTACAATTTCAAAGATGATAAATGAGTCAAATTCTACTATAATTAGCTTAAATTTTGGGGATGAATTGAAATACTGTTGTTTGTGAATATGAAATTTTGCCCACAGCATAAATAAATTAACAATGTATTCAAGCTCTTTGTTAACATTGTTTTTATAATATACGATCATTTCCTTTAATGTAAAACAATAGTTCATTTAGATAAAATCTGCCAATTTCCTCCAGAAACGTTGGATAATTTTACAATCGAAAAACAAGTGTCAACAGCTCTCTCTCTCTCTCTCTCTCTCTCTCTCTCTCTCTCTCTCTCTCTCTCTCTCTCTCTCTCTCTCTCTCATTTTTACAAAAAGAGCGAGTGCGTGCGTGCGTGCGTGCGTGTGTGCGTGCGTGTGTGTGTGTGTGTGTGTGTGTGACATATGAGGACACAAATGTGTGTAATGCCATGGGTATGACACAGGTATTACAGGAGAGGGTGAAATATGAGGACATTACCCATGGCCCCACTTTACAAAAGGCTTATAAATCACACAGGAGGAGTTTTTTTAGAAAGTAAAAATGCAGAATGTTTCCTGTGTGTGTGTGTGTGTGTGTGTGTGTGTGTGTGTGTGTGTGTGTGTGTGTGTGTGTGTGTGTGTGTGTGTGTGTGTGTGTGTGTGTGTGTGTGTGTGTGTGTGTGTGTGTGTGTGTGTGTGATACAGTAGCGTGTCTGTCATCAGACTGTCAGAGACAGACAGGCTCAAACCGAGGCCTGGCAGCTGGTGAAGCCGTCAGGAAACACACCGGCAACAGTGTCAACATCCACTAACCCGTCAACACCAGCGGCGGCAAACAAGCACAGCAGCTGTGACGGCAGCGTGTGTGTGTGTGCGTGCGCGCGCGCTCATTCATCAGGTGTGTGTTCACCCCTGAATACGGCGCTGAAAGCAGCCAATGCGGTCGACAGGTGAGAGCGAACACACTCAAAAGAGTTACTCTGTTTACCGCACTTATCACTGTTATGATTATACTGCAACAATAACACACACACCGCAGGACAATGGGCATAAGAAGCGCCGCACAAAGAGACGAGCAGATGCAAATCTCAAGAGTCACGCCACACTGAAAGTGTGCAAAGCCTTTAAACCAACACACACACACATCCCTTTGTGTAGTCGGTGAGCTGATACAGAGGTGCAGAGCCGTGGGTCACTAAACAAGGCTGTTAGCATGACTCAAACACGCTTATTACAACAGTTACTTTTAAACACTACACACTAAGTTGCTTTTTCATGCGCTGGTCCGGTTTGAGATTTTGGCCTCTTTGGCTTTTCATAATGTATTGGTTCAATCAAGTGGAAAGAAAACATCCAAAACACACATTTAAGGGTGCAGTGTGTAGTATTTATGCTGTAAAAAAAAAAAAGGAAAAAAAAAAGGAATATTTTCTAGTGACTGATCACATCTACATTTTTCTGTTGGCTAAATTGAAATTCTGTGAATTGATGCAATTTAATTCACTAAAATTACATTCAGCCAACTGAAAGATTTAGATGTGATCAGTCACTAGAATATTTTCAATTGGAGACCTGATTTTTATTTTTGTTGTACAGTGTGAGGATCTATTGACAGAAATGCAATATAATATACATAGCTATGTTTTTAGTGGTGTATAAAGACCTTTCATAATGAACGGTTATGTTTGTATTACCTTAGAGTGAGCCGTTTCTATCTGCACACATTCATGATTGTAATGAGGAATATTGGGATGTGTTACGCTGCGTTCACACCAAATGCGAATTGAGCGTCAAAATCGCGTCTACCGCGTCTAGTTTGATGCGTGAACATTTTGAATCCATTCGCGCGTCCGCAGCTAATTGGACGCGCGTAGAAATCGAGCATTTGAAGCAAAATAGATGCGCGTTAAAGGCTCTCCAGGTGAAATATATGTAAGGGCTAATGTCCACCAGCCGGTTGTTATCTCAGAATAAACCCCTCCAGAGCGATCAGGACCCCGAGGCGAAGCGGAGCGTCACTCTGAAGGGGTTTATTCTGAGATAACAACCGGCTGGGTGGACATTATCCCGCTTATTACACGCCTACTAGTCTCAAATAAATCATTATTAGACACAAAATATTGTCATGAGATTAAATATTTTATTAGCTCTTACGCAAAGCTTCCGCGAAGAAAAACAGTTCCAGACTGCTTTAAGCCTTTATCTATTGCTGCTAAATGTTGGAAATGAATGCTGAAAGGGTTAGTTCAGCCAAAAATGAAACCAAGCCTCTGATTTACTCGCCCTCAGGTCATTATAGGTGTTTATGACATTCTTCTGTCAGACAAATACAATCAGAGTTATATTTAAAAAGTCCAGGCTAACGTTAATCCCAGCAGTAGTTGGAGCTGTTTCTGAAGTCCATTAAATGCAGCTGTCCGTCAAATAACGTGCTCCACACGACTCCGATGGGTTAATAGAGCCTTCTGATTCCAATCGATGCGTTTGTGTCAGAAAAATATCCATATTTAAAACGTTATAAAGGAAACCCGCCTTGAAGTCTTCCAGTGTAACCCACGGCTGTTTAAGCCACAAGATGGCGCCAGCATTAAGCACAGAAGTAGTACCGGTCAAGTAACTCGTAGTACCCGTATGAGCGGTGTGTGTTATCTGGAAATAACGTACCGCTGGAATGTGCGATTGACCAATCAGAATCAAGTATTTCACAGAGCCGTGTAATAATAAGCATTAACAGCCACACGTGTGGTTCAGCCAACGCACCACCTGGATTATCTTCACTGCATGTATATTTAAATAAAATATAAAGTTATGAAACTTCACTTTGCCCTCAGTCAAAATGATTTGGTAGGTAACAATAGATTAATTGGACCAAAGATTGCCCATTAGATGTACACAAGACGAAGCATATGTCATGTTTAACCTCTACAGAGACATCCGAGCCAGCGGCAAACGCCAGAAGGACTGGCCGAGGAAAGGCTGCTCTCGCCGGGGTTAACGAGCGCTGAGCGCCCGGAGATCGCCTGGAGCTCACAACTACAAAAACGCAAGAGTGTTCTTTTTAAATAGGCACTGTCTTTATAAGTTAACCACATATTTAAGCTTTAAACAACTACATTATCAACTGAAAAGCATTAAAACTACATTTAGTGACAAAAATAGCAGTATTTTTTAAATGATATGCAGGGTTTATCGCGTCACTTTACCACGAGACAGCAGCTCCTCATTGGTTAACGCGGCGCGAATTGCAGGCAAAGTTCAAATTTTTCAACTCGGGCGTAGACGCGAATTCGCTTCAAATGCGTGATTGCACAAAAAGCACCAATTGCGCAAGATGCTCGAGTCGCTTCAAATTCATGTTATTCGCGCACAAACTGGACAAGCGAATGAGGTGGAATGGCGTCCATCGCACTGCACGAAACGCGTCTATCGCGCCGCAGGACCTCCATACGCGGGTCAACGCGCCTTTCCATTGACTTAATTTGGAAAGCATTCGCCCCAGTCGCTCTATTCGCGTTTGGTGTGAACATACCTTAAGACTACAATGGAGGCCTACAATTGTTCCTTACAGTGAAGCCGCCATTTTGTGCCACCATGTTTCTACGGTAGGCCTAAAGAGACAAACTGCTCTACAGAGCGCTAGCTACTCTCAGGCGAGCAGACTGGTGATAACCCACGGTTATAAATTAGACTGCACAGAAATGGAAACTGAACTACAGGTGGTCCTAATACACATTAAATGTAGTCACGCAATGCTCATATTAGCATGAACAATTTGAAAACACAGTATATTTTTCACGATTTGACTTAATATGATAAGCAATCGTTAGATTTAATCATCGCGATTTGATCCAATGCTTTTTTCTCCTTAGCTGTTCAGAACAAAAGTGGATGTTAGCTACTCACTTGACATTCATAGCGTATGTTGGTCATATTTTCAAACAGTTGAGTCTGTGATTGTGAATAACAATTTCCACACTGGCACGGTGACTGACATCCGCATATTCTTCTCAAAACATTGGATTCATATGCATTGTGCCAAGCCGGGGTACAACTCACGTAAAGTTGATAATTCCGCGAAAAACTGCAATTGCAGATTTCAAACAGCGATGGCGACAAAGAGGAAAAACTACAGACTGCAGCTTTAAAGATGTCATGAACTGGCTTTTTTTCTTTTTTATACTGTTGTCTGAGGTCAACTAATGACGTTTGTGTGGTTTTTACATTCAAAAACATCATAACTAATAAGTAATAGGCTGTTTTCTATTTTCTATCTGGGTTTTGATGGGAGTGTCACTGGAGATTTGGAAGTAAACGCCCATGGCTAGGATTGGATAAGATTTGCATATTTAACCTGTTAAGCTGATTTCTAAATTTTGAAAAAATCCTAAGAAATGTATACTCAGACTAAAACAAATACAGTTTGTGAATCCTTTGCACTAAAAGCATAATTATGGTCTCATTTGAAAGCAGACACCTGGCAGTTTACTGTAAAGTCAAAATGATAATATTTTTTATAATAAAAAAAAGCTATAATAAGCTTCAAAGTTTTGTAAAGTTATTAGAAATTTATTTGTATGATATATCTTTATGAAAATAAAATTGAAGTGGGCCTTGGAGAAATCTAGAAATGCACTACAGCTAAAGCCACAAGTCTGACCATGTTATATTTCAGATCTGAAGATGATCAGTCTAAAACTCTGCATTTTATTAAACGTTTTACAAGATCGTTTCATGTGATTTTATTTTGAGATATCGCTGAAATATCAACTGATGTTTATTGCCACATCTTCTCAGCTTTCAGTCGCTGTATTGCCTCTATTGTTTAGAGGTGCAAACTGCCCCATTCAGTTTGTCTCCCCGGCATTCACACTTCTGCGGACTGGTTATGGCTCCAATTATTATTCTTTTGTCTGCATTATAATTACTAACGATTCTCTATTCAAACTGTTCTATTCAAACCTCATTTCTAAATCAAACCTCTCACTTTACCCTCACTGAGACTCTATTGAATGCATTTCGTCCAAATAAGCATTTCAGTAGTTTTACATTTAGAAAATGTTCATAAAAATAAAGTATTTACTCAGTGGCAGGTGCATCTAGGGCAAGCTAGCATGTTAGCTTAGCACACCAGCAAAACAACAATTTATACGATTAAAATTATGTTTTATTCAAAACTTGCTTCATATCACTTTATATTTTATATGTAGAGTGTTTTATATAACAATATGTGATCTCATATAGCTTCGGGTCAAAAAATCTGACAGAAAATATACAATGCTAAAAGCTATGTGGAATAGCATTGCATTATAAATATCATCTATTATGAAACCACCCAACATGGCATAAAGAACACAGACCAACCATATATTGCCGCGATTGTGTGTTTATTGTCTTAAAACGTGTTTATCTGCATAAAATAGCGATCTGACGATCCCAGGGAGCTGTGTGGATATGTCCATATGTCAGATACTTCCTGAATGTCACATGGTGTGTCTGTTCTTCATGTGTTCCCCATGGGGTGAATTTTCAGTAGTACAGCTTTCCAGCGCCCTCCGGCTGCCAGAATGAATTGAAAACACAGCATATCACAGCCTACTGCTCTCATAATCATTCATCCGCGGATTTTGGATAAAGATTGAACCCAGCTAACAGGGAACGTTCTCAGAACGTTGGCTAACGTTCTCTAAAAGTTCTCTCAAAGTTATCAAAAAACGTTCTTGCAGTAACGTTATTAGAACGTTGTGCCAACGTTATTTGCTGTTGAGTAACGTTCTAAAAACGTTACCTATAAAACGTTTTTCTTACATTGTTAGTGGAACGTTTTAAAAACGTTACTACATTAAAAAAGTATTAGTCATTACAAATTAGTCATACAGCTTTTTTCTCAAACTTCAGATACATAATTTGTATATCCAGAGACAACTTAATGACACTTAAATGCTATTTTCGAGTATATATTTATTTTTTTACAATCAGAAGAAAAATCTAGTAAACTAATTATGTACTAAATATAAATGTAATATAAATATAAAAGTCAATTATAAAAGTGGTTTTAGCTTTTTTTAAGAAAGTATAAGATGTCAATAAACAAAAGCAAGTACATTAAAGGAGAAAACAGGAATATTTTATTTGATCATACTCCACACACTTATAAGAACGTTATTTAACGTTCTTAGAACCTAATGAGAACGTTAATACAACGTTCCACAAACTGGACATTTCAACGTTCCTAGAACGTTCAAAAACGTTTTTAGAACTTAATGGGAACGTTAGGGGAACGTTCTTATAACCTAAAATTGTTAGCTGGGAATAAATAATACTTCTCTGTATAGAAATTTGACTCAAACGTGTGAGAATCTATCAATATTTCTCCACATCTGCACACTTTTGAAGTAAAAGCCCTGAGGGAAGTTGTTTTGTCGAGTGTCTTCATGACGACCAAGGAGGATTTTTTTATGAATGGGAGCAAATGACGCGCATATTACAATCAAAAGGTAGCGACGCCCAAGATCATATTCATAACTCCTGGAACATATTAACACATTACGGTCACTATAAGACTTTGAGAATAAAACAGAGGTAAAAAAATTAAACTTTAGTCTTAGATCTTTTTAATGATGTATAGTTTGTCAAGGTAATTACTTACATCTGATAGTAATTTTGAGCTAATTTAAACAAAGAGACCTTCAGTGCGTCCTCGTCCTCGTGACGGTTATCAGGTTAATGAGCTTCAACTCCTGTCATATCTAGCCCCTGTCAGTTCAGGTCACATGAGGGAGAGATTATTTTGAAAGCGGCAACTTGTCTTTATCAAACAAACACAATGATTTATTTCTCATCCACCTGCAATTTTTTACATTGCCCGCACCCACACGATCGGTTGATATAAGAGCAAACCACACACACACACTTGCGCACTCAGATCAAGAAAGAATTTTTGTCGACGAGCGTACGTTTTTGTCTGGCACAGCCCCGGGACTAGTACTATTACATATATAAAAAAGACGTTTTACTCACATAAGTGTGTTGCACCATTCCTGTCGGATCCAATATAGAAGCACAGCGTTGTGTCTGCAAATCCAGCACTTGAGGCGTTTACAAACGATTCCGCAGTGAAATGAAGCGAACACACAAACGTTCTTTCCAATGTGAGCTGGAACTTCCTTAAAGCTACACTGTGTAACTTTTTTAGTTTATTCTTAGCTAAAAACACTTAGTTCTTTCAAAAATATATGTGCTCATTAATGTATATTTACTTCTTTCAAGTAATAAAGTATTCTGGTAAGTTTATAATATGCCATTGAAAACATACGCGTTGAGGGTTTGGATGGCGGTCGCCATGTTGCTCCTCCATCTTGAAAGTACATTTGCCAAAGAGGGACATACCCGTAAATTCAAGCTTCGCTTTTCGCGTGTTTACACTCGATGGCACTGTGTCGAATGTGAAGAGGGGGATTGCTTGAGGCTGCTATATGATGATGGAGGATCACTCTAAAGCCCCTTTCACACTGCACGTCGGACCCGCAATATTCCCGGAACATTGCCGGGTCGCCTTCTGTGTGAAAGCACCACGTCCCGGCATTGATTACCGAATTCTTCCCGGGTCGGGGACCTAGTAACATTGCGGAATATGTATCAGAGTCGCCAAGGAAGTGGAAAAGAGAATTAAGATGGCAACGCGACAGGCAAATCAACAAGACAAAAGTAAATATTGGAGTGGCCTTTCCAAGATGGAAAGAGCTCATGAGGAGCAACGATTTTAAAAAGAACGCCGACGTTGCCTGCTTTCTTCTCGACAGGTAATATTAATTCTGCCTATTTGTGTATATTGGAAGTTTTATTGTTGCTTGGCTAATTATATCATGGTGTGCTGTGCATAACACTAGAACGACGTCTAGGATAGTTTTCCTTGCGTCAATGATGAAAAAGTATTGTTTACCTTATAACATAAATCCGTGTTCTATGACGGATAACATGAGATTGATATTTTAATTGCATTATAATTTGTTTGCCTTACGCTAGTGGTGTTGTACAATATACAGAATAACAATAACACTGATAAAAGTTACTTTACTAAGATTAGCGTGCATTCGTCTGGGAACCTGATAGCTGATGTTAGCAATGAAATGGTTAAAAATAACGAAAACGTAAAACTATTATTCATTTTACATAGATTAATTTGATCATAGATCATTTCGTAAATTAAATAATTGCCAATTATAATAGTTTTCAAAAATTACCTCATCACTTGAGTTGAAGCAATATTCACCGAAGAGGTCGAACTGAAAGCCATGACTAAATCGGCCACCGTAGGAGTTGAAACGAAATCGAAATTGAGAGGAGCAGAAACTATTATTCACTGGATGGTCATATACCTTTACACCACTAGATGGGGGAAAATATCACACAGTGGAGCTTTAAAAATAAAAGAAGTATCACACATTCCTAATATTAGGATCCAAAGGAAGCTAATCCAGCGACTGTGTTTTTCCACTATATCTTGCTATCTTCTTCCACATTGTAATTGCTGCTGGCTAGAGCCGATCAGCTCGATGAGTCGGTGGGCAGGGCTACTGATTTACACGTTCTGTATTCATGTTCATTTCTCAATTCATCACCCCTTTAAACAATATTTCAGAAAGCTTGAATTAGCCTACAAAAAATTATCTTAGGCCCTGTCCACAAGAACATGAGTATTTTCAAAACCGCAGCTCTTTCTACGCAGTGTGGCTGTTCGTCCACTCACAAACTCTGTATCCGGTCACTGAAACCGGACTTTTTTGAAAGCTCCTGCCAGGATGAAGATTTTTAAAAACTTCGGTTGTATGATTGTCATGTAGATGGAGAAACCAGAGATCTCGGCTTGTGAAGTCGAAGTGTGCGGTGTTCTCTCCTTTGTTTGATGTCAGATTGTGCGCCATTATCTCTTTTGTTTATGAGTCAAGTCTATGCAATGGCAGACGTAGCTTTTAATAAGTCTGCTAACAGCGCTTATCACATGTATAAAGATACAGATATTGCAGAACAGAGGCACTAGAATGCAATAATACTAAATAGTAAGGCAAGTGTGTGAAGCTATTTAGTCCACCTGGGCCCTGCCCCTGTGTATATACGGTCCAAAGTAAAGGAACTTGTAGAATAGTTTCACCGAGCCCATGCCATCCCTCAGTGTGGAAATCAGGCAGCCAATCAGAGTGTGTTTTTACATTTTCATGTGGACATTTTTTAAACCGTGCTTGTGTGGACGCGCTATATTTTCTGGTTATGAAAATACCCGTGTACGCGTGGACTAGGCCTTAATATACTGTGATGAATCAGCTGGGGTATATAAGTTAAAATCTTAACTCTGTCCAATTGCAATTCAAAACAAAGAGTAAAACTTTGAGGAGTTTGCATCACAAAATATGTTACAAATTATGCCATAGTGATTCATAATTTTGAATTTAAATTATTAGATACTACTGTGAGTCATAATTATGAGATACAAAAAAATCATAATTATAGTTTAAAGGGTTAGTTCAGTCTAAAATTTAAATTCTGTCATTAATTCCTCACCCTAATGTGGTTGGCCAGCCGTCAGACCTCCGTTCATCTTCACACACAGATGGCTCAGAAAGGCCTTCATTGACACCAATGTCATTTCCTCTCTCAAGACCCATAAAGGCACTAAAGACGTCGTTACAAAGCCCACCTCACTACAGCGGCTCGACAATCATTTATGAAGAGGCCAGAAGAGTTTTTGTTCACAAAAAAATGATAGTTGTCATAAACATGCATAAAAACTCCTTCATATTCATGGCACGTGTCATGTCATGATTATGAAGGTGTCATGTCAGTCTTATGCACAACCCTTCAAGTAAAGTGTTCCTAACAAAACACAACAAAAACCTAAATAACGACTTATATAGTGATGGGGCGATTTCAAAACAAAGCTTTGAACCGTTATGAATCAGTGAATCGATTCATGATTCGGATCGCCAATGTCGCGTGATTTCAGCAATTTGGCAGTTTCACACGCGATTTAAATCATGAATCGATTCGCTGATTCATAATGGTTCGAAGCTTTGTTAGTGTGGTATCTAATTAATGACAGAATTTTCATTTTTGGGTGAACTAACCCTTTAAGTATGTATGATAGCAAACTCCTGTCTTTTATGTGGTGAAAATGGGCTTCCATACATTTGCTTTTAAAAGACATGTCAGATCATTATATTAACACACAAAATAAAAACACAGTGTGGTTTTTGGAGGTTTAGTCTGAGCCGCCCCGACCTTGACCTCTCATTGAGTCAAGGCATGACGGAGCCACAGTGAATGATTATTATATCAGGTCAACACCACACCCCACGGGTCAGCCAATCCAGAGCTTCCTCTGACCTCCTGTGCAAACACACCGTCTGTCAGCGATCCGCCAACAGGTGCCAGTGAGGAGTGACAAACGCTTCCCTCTCTCAAATCAACCAGATCTAATGCAGAAACACTGTCCAGTCGGATCCTTCCATCCTGGGACAAATACACCTACACATATGTGAGGCTTTTATAGGAGATGACCTAAAAATTATGATTTTTTTATTTGGCAGCGACTGAAGAACATTTCAGTGAACCGTTCCTAAAAGATCCACTTACTAATCTGAAGAAGCGTTTCCACTATAATGAACCTGGGAAGGGTCTATGGATGTTAAAGGCTCTTCACAGAACCACAGATGCCAATAAAACACCTTCATTTTTAAGGGTAAAAAAATTGTTTAAGTTGTTGACTGTACTAAAGCATAAAAATACCATAATATGTTTGCAGATATTTAGGAAACATGCATTCTCAAACTCGTTTCTCAGAAAAGCAGTGCTACAGCCAGTTATTCTACTAACCTGATTCCAAAAAAGTTGGGACACTGTACAAATTGTGAATAAAAACCAAATGCAATGATGTGGAAGTTTCACATTTTAATATTTTATTCAGAATAAAACATAGATGAGAAATCAAATGTTTAAAATGAGAAAATGTATAATTTTAAGGGAGATAAGTTGATTTTAAATTTCATGGCATCCACACATCTCAAAAAAGTTGGGCCAAGGCCATGTTTCCCGCTGTGTGGCGTCCCCTCTTCTTTTTATATCAGTCTGCAAACATCTGGGCACTGAGGAGACAAGTTGCTCAAGTTTAGGAATAGGAATGTTGTCCCATTCTTGTCTAATACAGGCTTCTAGCTGCTCAACTGTCTTAGGTCTTCTTTATCGCATCTTCCTCTTTATGATGCACCAAATGTTTTCTTATGGTGAAAGATCTGGACTGCAGGCTGGCCATTTCAGTGCCGGATCCTTCTTTTACGCAGTCATGATGTTGTAATCAGAGGTGTAGTGGTAAAAAAAGAGGTGGGTAAACTATAAATTCTGGGTGACTGCATCGTGGTCACGGTAAGGTTGGCCACTGCCTATCGGTGAATGCAGCCCGATCTCACGGCAGAGAGAGATCGTAGGCAATTCGTACTAAAACGAGGTGGCTAATATGAGCACATATGAGAGAACACACTAGAACATATTCACATTAAACAAGCTGGAATCAAAGAATTTGACTTTTGTCTTAAAAAATGACTTAAGCCGACTAATCGATTATCAAAATAGTTGTCGATTTCAGTTTTTGCCAATTCCTAATGAGGCGGGTGCAGAGTAACGACAGAAGGATGAATTTGGTGCCACATATTTTAATTGAAAGAAAACTCAGTTTCTGTAATCAACAGAAGAAAGACAATATAAGTTGGACTGTAGTTTCCACAAGTGTAGCCTAATGGCTGCCGACATTAACAGACGATTTTGCTAAACTATAAAAACAATAAAACCAAAAATGTTCTATTTGAACACAAAATACACTGCATCATTACAGCTTTTTTACAGGGTTTCGACATGCTCTCTACATTAAACCAGCTGCCTGTGATTAATTAATATCACAACAATGTCCAGTGTGCCTCTTTGTCCACTTGAAAAGTGATTGAAAAGTGTCACAAACTGATTAAATGTACTACAAATGGATAATTGTCATTTTGAAAATTTCTGGATAACTATTTTTGAATCTTGGTTGCGTGTCGTTCATGAATGATTCGTTCATTTTGAACGAATCTTTAATATGACTCGGACTACCAAGTTGTCTCAGAGAGTCATTTGTTCATTTTGTGTTGACTGCGCGTGCGCATTACGCAACATATGGGTTCTGATCGTTCTGATTCTGAATCGACAGGTGAGATCCGAGTCTTTTGTTCTTCCTGTCAGTCCCATAGAGACAGGAAGAGAAAAGATTGGTTCATTTTAATGAACGAGACTCAAAGATCCGAGTCAGTAAAATGATCCGAACTTCCCACCACTCTCACTGACAGTTGTAGCGCAATATGAAAGAGTTTGTCTAACTGTACAACAAACAACCAATGAAAATGAACGATATGAAACTAAAACGACATAAGCTTAATTTGCAATGGCTTAGGAACTGTAGGCTATTTAGAAGTGGATAAACTCTATTTAGAGGTGGATAAACGCACTTTGGAGGTGGGTAAACGCTATTTCTGAATTTTGGGAGGTGCGTAAACGGCGTTTACGTCCGTTTAGCCTCCACTACATCCCTGGTTGTAATTGATGCAGTATGTGGTCTGGCATTGTCATGTTGGAAAATGCAAGGTCTTCCCTGAAAGAGACGATGTCTGGATCGGAGCATATGTTGTTCTAGAACTTGGATAGACCTTTCAGCACTGATGGTGCCTTTCCAGATGTGTAAGCTGCCCATGCCACACACACACTCATGAACCCCATACCATCAGAGATCAGCTTCTGAACTGAGCGCTGAGAACAACTTGGGTTGTCCTTGTCCTTTTCGTCCGGATGACATGGTGTCCCAGTTTGCCACCGTCCATTTTAAATGAGCCTTGGCCCAGAGAAAACGTCTCCGCGTATGGATGCTTAGGTATGGCTTCTTGTTTGGCCTATAGAGTTTTTGGAGAAAGCTTAACTGGTGTGACATTGGGTGTAGCGTAAGCGCTTTGAACTGCGAGAGGCGTTACATTTTCTGTGTAAGTTAAATATGGAAGCTAGATATTTTACTTTATAACATGTCAAATATGGATATTTTTCTTACACAAACCCATTGATTGAGTTCAGAAGGCCTTTATTAAGCTGTGTGGAGCCTTTTTTTGATGGATTGATGCACTTTTATGTAGTTCAAATTTTGTGCTGTCATTATAAAGCTTGGAAGAGCCAGGATATTTGTTAATATAACTCTTATTCTCTGTATTTGTCTGAAAGAATAATGTCATATACACATAGGACTTTAGGGTGAGTAAATTATGGGATAGATTCAATTTTTGGGTGGTCTATCCCTTTGATATCCAGCAGGATCATGTGAAACGATCAGCTTCAATGCCAAGGAGTTATAATTGGTAATGAAGCCTCCAGTGCACACATACATAGAGACACATAATAATATAGTTAAAGAATAATAGACAGAGTAAGGTTAAGTCAGAAGGAACACATTTACAGATTATGAACATATTTGAATGGATAATATGATTAAATAGCAGTGAAACTAAACAGCTGCATTAGAGAAAGCCTTTCAGCTGCTCGACGGATGATGGTTAGTGTTCATTAACAGAGCAAATATCAGTGAGATTACTCTAGAAATACACTCTCCAGTTACATTAGCAGAAGAAGTCTGAGGAGATCTGGAGGAAACCAATGCAAACATCCGAGACTGGAGCCGTCAGTGACCTCCAGACTTCATCTGCCGCGCTCAAGCCTGATTGGCAGGTTAATTTGTGATGCTATAAGCCGATACTCTGATAAGTCTGCTTAATATGAAGACTGTCATAATTCTCAGAGAGCTCATCAATCGCGGACGCCGTCCGAGTGGACACGTGTCAAGCCGAACTGCCAGTGGATGATGTGATTTCGGAGGATTCCTCGCATGTTTTGGCTGATGAGTTTACAGTAAGACGGTCCGGCTCGCCTCCCACCGTCAGCTGTTTCCTGTGCAAATTAACACACTCAGTGGTGAACTGGATTCCAATTTAGATCCAGAGCGGAGTGTGCAAATTAGCCATGTTTTTTAATTAAGCCCATCTCTCGGCATTAGCATGAGCGCCATTGTTCGGCATAGTGCAGGTGCAAATTTATTCTCGCTGGAAGCCCGGCGATGTCCGTCCTGCGGACCAGGCTAATCAGACCCCAGCGGGGGACCGTCACACTGTGAGCTTCTGCTGAGAGTGCGCAGAAATTATTCCTCATTTGAGGATCTGCTTTATAACAGTTCCATTAAAAGTTGCCATGTGTAGAGGAGCGATGTGCCTGATGAAGAGAAATCTCACCCGCCGGACGGCTGACAGACAGACTGCCAACGAATGTCCTCAACAAACCAGAAACAAACACTCAAAAAATGTATTTGTTGAATTTACTTCAAAAAGCATGGTCATGTGGTTCCACACAACTATATTGAGTAAGTACAATAAAATAACAATTTAGTTATATGAACAGATGAATGTCAAGTAAAGCTGACCAAATTTCTTTAAGTAATGCAAAACATTTGAATATTTCACTGTTACATAATTTGGGTAACACTTTAGTATGGGGAACACATATTCACTATTAACTCCGCCTTCTGCCTCAATAAACTCCTAATTTACTGCTTATTAATAGTTAGTAAGGTAGTTTTTGTAGCGTTTAAGTTTAGGTATTGGGTCGGATTAAGGGATGTAGAATAAGCTCATGCAGAATAAGGCATTAATATGAGCTTTATAAGTGCTCATAAACAGACAATATCATAGGAATATGCATAATCATAAGACACTAGTTAATACTTGATAACTGAACCTTAAAATAAAGTGTTACCAATAATTGTTTGAGTGTACAAACACAGCAGCGAGGACATTCGTTCACATTCATCGAGTGTTAGCATATCACTTGATAATCATTTAGGGATGTTTTGTAAATGATTAGTTCATCATTAACAAGAAAACATTACTCTAATAAACCATGGCTATCGATCAGATTCAGCTAATACAGATATGATCCAGAATCAGATCCGGAGGCTGAAATAAACTGAACAGGAGAAGCAGCAGCAGCAGGACGTCCGTCTCTGTGGTATGGACTGTATTTAGTGGCCTGTCAACATTTGTGTGTGTTTACTCGCAGTTTATGAGGACATGATTCGGTTTATGGACTATTGTATGCGACTAAACCTTAGCAGTAGCAAGCAGAACGGTTTTGCACGTCAGACTAGTGTAACGTTATACAGAGAACAACAATGGAGTCCGTTAGCGCATTTGACTGACGAAGCACGCTTTGTGAGAACGCTAGGTTTACGTTTGGGTGGTTTTACAATAATCAAACAGACACCTATAGTGGTCAGCTAAACAAATGTATTTAAACACACACCATAGATCGCATGCTCCATTGATAAATTAACTAACATTATACGCGATCGTGTCGTTTACTGATGTTTACTCACGCGACGATAGCCGACAGCACAGACATCTGAAGCAGTTTAACTCACCGGCTGCTTCCAAAGCACGACCGAACCTTTATCGCTGGGACCGCTCCGTCAGAAACACACTTCTTTGGTATGATTTGGTGAAGTCCTGACAGCAGAGACTGTGGTGATCCACTTTTGCGACACGGCCGAAGCGTGATGTGACACTTCTTGTCATTTCTGATGGCAAGTATCTTCATTCACCAACTTGCAACACTTGTTCAAATCGGTTCAAATGCAGCGCTGCCTTCCCAGAATGCTGTGCTGAAGCGTTGAAGTCGCTCGACGTCACCCATAGGAATAAAGTGGAGCGCGGCGCGACAGAAGTGTTCACGGACGACTGGATCTGCAGCTGAGAGTGTTTATGGGCGTGCGTTTCCTCTCGCTCTAGTCACGCGCGCCGCACCCTACCGGGAGAAGAGCCCGTACGGCCCATACAAGGACCTTCCGCTCTATTAACGTCAAGCCGACCCATACTCGAAAAAAACTCTCCGAAACTTGTGAGAAACCGGAAGGAGTCTTTTTGACACAGAAGTACTCCATCAAACATCCAACATTAGTGTTTGAAACTTTATCTATGTTTAGGATGGGAATCCAAGTCTTTAACAGAGTAAAGCTCAGTATGCATGAAACAGCATTTCACCGCCCCTTTCAGTAATGTGAACAAGTATGATTTGAGTGCAACTATCAACAGTGCAAGTTCATTGTTTTGAGTGTATGTTTCATGTGTTACTGTGCTTTAGATGTGTCGGGTCTTTTATCATGTGAGAGATGGAAGGAGGAAGGCCATCATTATAGATCGGACACATCACTCTCGAGCCACTCCAGTCTCGTGTGTACAGAAAGCCGAAAGCGCAAGCGTCCGATCATGATCCAGTGTAAACACACAGCTCGAGGAGAAGCTTCTGTGTGCAAACAAATACAGAACCTCACAGAGTTTCCATCATGCGATCGGTTTAATTCACTCATTCTGGTTTAATTTATTTGTATTATACTCCATTTTTAACACTTTATAATAAAACGATATATGCATAAAAACCTCCGTGCCTCTGAGATACAGGCCTCTCTGTTCTCGGGAATAAACTCCCATAATGCCTCACTCTCTGAGAGCTCCACCATCTCCTGTGATACCATGCCTCTGATCGTTTGCATCTAAAGAAATTCACATTTTGATGTGTCGGTCTGTCGATCGACGGCATCAGCGCATTGGCCGTGTAATCTATAACCGGCATGCGAGCAGCTTAACAATACGCCGTATGTTCTACACAGGCCTATATTTTATCCTGAAACCCATTTACATCCTGTTAACCATTTCTCAGGGCAGATTAGCGGCTGGTAGAAGGCAGAGCGTTTCCCCAGAGAGAGAGGCTTTGCTGCTGATAAGGCCGGTTATAGGAAAGCAGGATTAGTACATCTGACCAGGGCAAAAACGGCTCTATCCTGTCAGCCGCCGCTTGATTAAACACGCGCGAGGACAGCGAGGCACAGCCGCGGGAGATAACTGGCATTATTTATGCAGCCGGATGGTGGGTAAGGGAACAGTTTTGCCGAATCCCGGGGGGTTTGATCCCGATCACATGGACGGATGCTTTATCGCCGCCCACCTCGCTCTGTGTGTGACGATGTGGAGGGATAGGCACCTTATCTTCCAGAGGGAGGATCTGATTGGGAATATGAAGACGGCACAATCCACAGAAATCAGGATGTGGGTTATTATCACTGACTGAAACTATTTAAAACATTTCTGCTCATTGAAATATAAACCTTGTGAATTAAAGGGTTAGTTCACCCAAACATGTAAAGTCTGTCATTAGTTCCTCACCCTCCTGTGGTTGGCCAGCCGTCAGTCCTCCGCTCATCTTCACACACAGATGAAGATATTAGTGTTGAAATCCGATGGCTCAGAAAGGCCTTCATTGTGCGCAAATTTCTAATTTCAACGGAAGTCTTACGGGTGTCGAGCGACATAAGGATCAAGTAATTATTGACAGAATTGTCATTTTCGGGTGAAATAATTCTTTAATCTGGAGTTGAAGCTCTAAAAAAAACAACTAAACCTGAATGAAAATAAAAGGACAAAAGGTCTTTAAAAATATGAATAAAACTATTATAAGAATGAACACACACTCACTGTAAAATATTTAAAAAAATAATAAGTTACCTGGTTGCCTTAAAATGTTTAGTTCCTTAAAATTAAAAATTTGAGTTAATACAATGAACATTTTTGAGAACTGACAACTATTATTGTAATATTATTAACATATTTTGTAAGCATATTGGGTAATTGTGTGTGTTTTATTTGTTTAATTGTGATGACGCAGTGAAACGTGCTATTTTAATGATTTATCCGATTTTTTTATGTGGTTCAGATACAATAATATTTTGAGTTTCTATTTATTAAACCAATTTCCTTCATTGTATCAACTCAAATTTTTAATTTCAATAAACTCAAAATTTTAAGGCAACCGGGTTACTTACTTTTTTAAGTTAAACCAACAATATTTGTTTACAATGCATTCTCTAGTTTTAATATTTGGATTTAGATTAGACTTAATTGCATCAGAAACATGCATCGTGTGGCTTATTTGCTCTCGGTGCACCGACAATTAAAGTGATCTAATCAGCAAACATTTACTCATTACAGATTGAAATCCTTTTTATATTCAGTCGCCCCGGTTAATTAATTAGTTGTGTTAATGACCCGTTAATGGCTGCGGATGAGGAATTTTAATGAGGTGCCTCAATTAAATATTATCTAACTGGCTAATCAATGTTTTTAATTAATTATTCATGTGATATTTTGCAGGGAATCGATTCCCTGTGCAGCCGAATTAAAGTCTGGGTGAGTTTGCATGTGTCGAATCATTGCTGAGTTCAACAGTGTGTGTTTCTCACAAAGGCCGGAGCGTAAAATAGCTGATCTTAACTTAGCTGCAGTCTGTCGTCACGCTGCAAAGCTGGAAGAGCTCCGTCATCGGATCTCTGATTGTGGCAAATTCTGGGAATGGGACAAGGCCGTGCCGAGCCCTTCAGGTCCCTCAGAGAGAAGCACATCCTCCACAGGACTCTACCTGAGCTCTCCATCAGGACACCTGGGGCCCAAAACTCCAGAGTGTGCTTCCTTTCCTTGTTTTCTCACAAACTGCGACACTTTTTGCTGGTTGGTAGGGTTAGGAAAACATATTAAACAACTAAAATCATTTAACATGATGATTTATGACTCGTCCTACAGATGGGACCCAACACTATCACACAGAGAGGCTGCAGGACTGTTTTCACAGCAGATAGTAAGAAACTACCCTAGCAACCATCCAGAAAACCCTAACAACTACTTAGCAACATGCTGATAACTGCAACAAATTTCTTAGCAACCACAGGACCACCCAACAAGTCACTTAACAACACCATAGTAACCAGCCAGAATTAAACAAAAATTGGCCCGCCAGCGATAATATGTGGCTGGTTCTGAAATATATGTCATGATAGTGTAATGGAGGCAAAATAGTGAGCGCTGCACAGGTAAACCTCATGTAACCATCTAGTAGTGCCTAATCTAAAGCGTTCAGCCCATTGAGCGTGTTTACATGCTGATCTGTATAACTCACAAATATCAGCTTATTAAAATAACCAGTTTCCCCTGTTTACATGCAAACCAGTAAATTGGCAATGCCGGTAAACCGCGTTTACATGACTTTATTAATAAACCGGTTATTTCCTTGTAGTGACGTCAGAAATAATAATGTCCGTATCTGACTCGGAGTATCCCAAATGTTCCGTCAGTTGTGATGTTAATAAAGCGTGAGCTGGAGATTTACGGCTCATATTATCCCTCATGATGCAGCGTTTAGACTGAACCTCTTCTACTTCTGCTGACTGAGATGAGAACACATCTTTACAATGCTCTGGGTCTTAAAGGAGTCTGTGTTTGTGATATATGTCCTTATTTCATGCAAAACGCTCGCTGGATGCGTTTAAATCTGCTCTAAGTTTGCGTGTTTGCCACCAATCACACATCCGACTTCAATAAGCCGACAGAAAGCAGGTTAATGCGTTTACATGCCGCGCGAAATCAGGGTAAGAGGCAAAAACGACCTGTGACGACCGGTTTATGCTTACGCCGTTTATGAGCTTACTCCGGTAAAAGAAAACGGGTTACCGCGTTTACATGACCATGATCATTGTCGGCTTATTAGGCATAATCGGCTTAAGAACGTGCATGTAAACGCACCCAGTGAGAGAGCATCAGACTCCCATTCGGAAAGACTCGAGTTTGAGCACCGCTTCGAGCGGCCGGTGCAAACTTTAAAATTGTTTCCTATTGTTTTCACTGTCGACTTTCCTTTTTCGACTCTTGGATCGTGCTAGCTGAAGCGATGTAATGATCATGTACCTCCAGCATGCAAACACTTAAACAATGCAGTTTAGTACGTGAGGATGACAAGGAATAATTCTCAGATTAACAGTATGCTACGTCAAATAATTATTGCAAGTTATGATTCATTGTGTAACAAGCTAATTAAAATAAAAATGTATTATTCACAGTATGGAAAGAGGAAATAAAACACAATTTGTTAAGAGCATGACTCAAACATGTCATTAATTGCCTTATTCAAGTCCTCTTTTATTTTTTTATTTTTTTATCAATTTTATCCATCCATCTCCCACATACCGGTATGTGTGTTTTAGCAAGATGGTCTGTGTTGCAAGTTGGTGAATGAAGATTCTTGCCAGGTTACGTGTCACTACTGCTTTATTCATTTATCCAATTTTTAACAGATTAACAGTTCACTACCAGTAACAGTATGTCAGGCAATATTTTTCATCAATTTATTTATTATATTATCGACTATGATTATTGATTATATTCTGGCCCGCCATCTAGTGGTGGATTTCTTTTTGCCTATGGCCAAATATACTTGCTGACTCCTTCCCTAGCAATTGCATAGCAATATGGTGATATTTGTTGAGAATTCCTTGGCAACCACATAGTAATGCCCTGGTTACCACCTAAAACAACCACTTAGCAACACCCTGGCAACTGCATAGCAACACACTGGTAGTCGCTAATAATTCCTTAGAAACCACCCAGAACCCCCTAGCAACTCCAAAGCATCAAGCTGATAGTAAGCAGGATTCCTTAGCAACCACAGAGTAACGCTCTAGTAACCACCCTACAAACCATCTAGCAAAACCCTAGTGACCACCCATACACCCCTTAGCATTTCCCTTGTAACCACCCAGAACATAGTAACAACCACTTATCAATACTCTAATAACCACCCAGAACACCTTAACAACCACTTAGGAACACTCTAGCAACCACCCATAACTCTCTAGCAGTTATCAACGCCATAGCAACACCCCAGAATTTCCTAACAAGTGAATAGCAACATGCTGATAACTGCTTAGAATTTCTTAACAACCAAATAGCAATGCCATAATAACCACCCAGCCAGCCTACAAGTCGTTTAAAAACAGCCTAGTAACCACCTAATCACCCCTTAGCATTTCCTCATAATCACCCAGAACACCATAACAACTACTTAGCAACACCCTAACAACCACATATAACACCCTAAAAACCACTTAGCAAAACCCAAGCAACCACTCAGAACACCCTAACAGCCACTTAGAAACACCCTAGCAACCACCCAGAACACTCTAACAACTACTTAGGAAGACCCTAATAACCACCCAGACCACCCTACAAGTTGGTTAACAACACCCTATTAACCATCCAAGCACCCCTTAGCATTTTCCTCATAACACTCTAGCAATCACTCAGAGCACCCTAACAACCACTTACACTCTAAAAAATGCTGGTTTAAAAAGAACCCAAGTTGGGTTGAAAATGGACAAACCCAGAAATTGGGTTGTTTGAATGGGTCCATTCACTGGGTTCAAACAACCCAATTTCTGGGTTTGTCCATTTTCAACCCAACTTGGGTTCTTTTAACCCAACATTTTTTTAGAGTGTAGCAACAGCCTAGCAACCACCAATAACACCTTAAAAACCACTTAGCAACACCCTAGTAACCACTCAGAACACCCTTAAAACCACTTAGCAACACCCTAGCAACTACCCAGAACACCCTAACAAACACTATCCAACACCCTAGCATCCACCAGAACACTCTAACAACCACTTAGCAACACCCTAGCAACTACCCAGAACACCCTAACAAACACTATCCAACACCCTAGCATCCACCAGAACACTCTAACAACCACTTAGCAACACCTTAGCAACCAACCAGAGCCCCCTGTTGTGAGGATGTTTTTTTGTGATTTGTCAGTACTGAGTAATGAAAGAGGCTGATCATTCTCTGCACCTCACATTATTCTCAGCACTCAGCAGATTGCATGCTGGGAACTCAAGGAGGCCGTGCCGTTCGGCATTGTGAGTTTCAACACTTGCTCAGCCTCCGTGTGAACGTTCCAGGGAGGAAACTTCTGTCGAGAGCTCACATCCAGTAAAGCTGGGTTATTTTTTTTAAATGACTTTTTTTTAAACATAAATCCATTTTAAATAGTCACATTTCTCTCCAGCTAATAGGATCACGCTGGAGGTAATCTCTGCAAATCTGACAGAAGAAAAGAAGTCCTGGCCTTCATCTCCTTCCTCACGATAAGTGAAGAGATTCAAGAGTTTTCCTGTGGGAGAGAAGAGGACGAGGAGCACCGGAGCAGACAAAGCCTGGAAGCACAACGGCTCATCAGGCACGCTCACACATAAACACACGCATTAATACAAGAGCGTCTGACACACATTAAACATGGCCGTTTGCTGGAGAAGCTCGGCCTTCAGAGCTCTGTGACCTGTGCGGTTTGTTGGAGCGAGCGGAGCACTTTTGTCTCAGGTGAAATCTGGCTGAATTGTGGCATGTTTGCAGTAGCGTACAGTAGCGGCGCATCGCTGTGCTCTCAGCCGGCTGTCAGTCACTCGCCCGCAAACCCCTCATTGTCAGATCACCGCTTGACAGCATGTTCTGAGTGAAACGACCGCGGTTTATCCACCCAAACAAACAAATAGCCTGCATTTCATCAAATTGAGTGTGAAAGATTCAACCTGCCGATAATGGAGAAATCCAGACGCATGTAAACAAAACACTGCAGGAAAATCATTCTCTTAGTATTCCAGTACAAACATTCTCAAATCAAGATACATTCACTCAAAAAAATGATATGTTGGATTTACTTATTTAATTATTTTTTTTGTCAACAGGTTCCACGTAACCCACGTGATTTATTTTGAATTAAATTAACATTATTTATTTTAGTAAACTTAAGTTCCCTTTCAGTCAGTACACTCCGAGTTACGTCACGTCTCCGTTCCCTTCCTTCAGAGAACAAGGGTTACATACGTAACTGAGACAGTTATTTTTTATTTAGTTTTATTATGTAAGGTTAATTCAATGCCATTTAGCTGATTTAGGTTAACATTCTTAATTTTGTCCAAAACTATTGATTTCAATTAGTCTAAAATGAATCAAACAAAAACCATGACAAGTAATCAGTTTAATTACAATATTACACGTTTTCTAACAAGAAAACCCTTTACAAGATCTTATTGGCTAGCCAGAAGATGGTTTTGTTACATCCACACTCAGAAAAAGGATCCGGGCCCTTCCCGGATATCACACATTTAAATTATGTTCACTTTACTTAAATGTATCTAATTTTGTTACAACTTAATTTAATTGTGTTCAGTCAACCTAACATATTTAAAACTGAAGTTTACTTAATTAATTTGTGTTAAAACTACATGAAATATTTATGTTGATCTAACTGGGCAGTGGAACTGTAGTTCCCAGCATGCTTTGCAAGGGACTCCATTAGGAGAGTCCATTTAGGGTTAAAGTGTTATTTTATGTGTTTTTCTGTAAAGGATTGCTAGTTAATGTTCGTGTTTAATGTTCAGTTATGTTGGACATTTAGAGGAGTGTCTGAGATGTTTGTTTTTTTAATTCTGTGGTTTCCATTATGCTGAAGAGTGGCTATGCAGGCTGTGGGCACTCAGTTAGCTATGCTAATATCAGGCCTTTCACCAGCCTTTTCTTATATTTCCATTATATATATATATATATATATATATATATATATATATATATATATATATATATATATATATATATATATATATATATATATATATATATATATATATATATCATTGCATGAATTTTTATGAGTTTTTTATGAGTTGGGCTACACTTATTTATTGGATGGAAAACCTGCCAAAACCTGTTTGTCCAATGAGTTATTTTTTGAGTGCAATTCAAGTTTTTTTTTTTTTTGTTATTCTTCAAACAAACTGAATTGTCATTAGCAGATCCTCGACCCACGCACATGCTCTACACTACACTAAAACACTAACATAACATTTGAAATATCAACATAACAGAACACTGTAAAAAATAATAATAATAATTACAATAATAGTAACTGACTGGTCACATCTAAATTTGGCCAAATTTAATTTCTGTGAATTGATGCAATTTGTGTAGTTTGGCTAACTGAAACATTTTGATGTGATCAATTTTCAATTGGACACCTGAATGTGTTTTTTTTTTTTTTACAGTGAACATTAAACATTAAAAACCCTCCCAATTTTCTCATCTTGTTAAAATATCACTTTATTTAAACATATAGGGCCCTATTTTAACGATCTGAAACGCAAGTGTCAAAGCGCGGAGCGTAAGTAACTTTGTGAGCGGGTCTCAGCGCTGTTGTTATTTTCCCGGCGGGATAAATGGCTCCTACGCCCGGCGCAAATCTAAAATGGGTTGGTCTGAAGTAGCTTCATTATTCATAGGTGTGGTTTGGGCGTAACGTGAATAAACCAATCAGAGCGGCATCCAACATTCCCTTTAAAAGCAGCTGCGCAAGTTCCCTTATGGGTCGCTATTATTATGGCGTATTTACCAGGCGCACGCCAGGAGCGGTTCACCCCTAACGAAACAAAAATATATTGCAGTATATTGGAAAATATCATGTAATACATTAGGCAATATATTCACATTAAGGGAATTAATATTTATATTTTTCAATATATTGCAATATGTTGAAAGCGGCAATCATTTGTATATTTTGCAATATATTACATGAATATATAATATATTTTATAATACCATCAATATATTATTCCATATATTGACAATATATTAAAATATATTTCAAGTAATATATTGGTAAATATATTTTCCTTTCGTAAGGGAGTGAAAGACAGAGAAGTTGTGTTGTATGGGGATGGAGAACCCACCCACAATAGCGTCGGTTAAACAGTTTTTTCAGTCGATTTTTTTTCCTGGTTCTTGACGGACAAACCAATCTGTCAGATGTCCTCATATACAGATATGTCTTGCCACTATTGGGCAAACAGGTATGATCCTTAATTACTACAATAAGCCTGAATAATTTGTAAGCTAGATGTATGCCTATTTTTTCACATCTTCGTGGCACACCATAATGTGTTAATATTTTTTTTAGTGTAACAATTTCTGATTTGCAAAAATAACTGTTGCATCTGTGTAGATTACATGAGCAAAGTGTATGCGCGTTGTGCACGCTATACATTATGGTCAAGCATGCGCCCTTAAAATAGCATAATGAACAACGCGCAACGCGCCGCTGACTTTAGACTGGGTTTTTTCTGGTCAGTGGCGCAACTGTTTAATGGAACAGCAAAATAGCACCAGGGATTGTTTGCGCCGGAACACGCCTCCTTTTTTGTGCTGAACCGCCCAGGGAGTGAAAGTTCATTCACTAGTATATCGATGTGCTTCTGTGGAGGGAAAAGCGCTTTGCGCGGGTGCAAAATAGGAATGACACATGCGGCGGTGTACAAAGTCAATTGCGCTGGGTGCAAGATAGGGCCCTTACTCTCCAAATTCAGCCCCTTTGCAAAGCATGATGGGAAGTGCAAGTCCTGCTTGATTGAAACATTATTTGAAAATAAAAACATTCAGTTATGTCAATTTAAAGTCAATATAACATGAAGCAGTTACATTTGAACCAGAAACCTGATATAATGGTGTTAAATCGAGATGAATTGCTTAAATAAAGTGAACAGCATCATGAAATACTTTTTTGAGCATTTACTGGAGAAGCTCAATTATTAGGTTATGTTAACCTAAATACATTCAATTCATTTGTATTGTTAAATCAGCTCTTTGAGGTAACAATCGCAGGCTAGCACAGCGACACTATGAGCTGTTTTCAGATGGTGCGGCTCAGGTACGGCTCTCTGGCGGACTGTCAGGTCGGATCAGACGTCCTGCTGTATCAATACGGCGACGGCTGAGGATTCACACACTCTTACGGTTCCTGCAGATGAGCGTCTCAGGACTGACACTCCAGTCACTTCAAGAATCTCTTTCAAGAGCGGCTGACAGCAGCGACGCCTCAGCCATGATAAACAGCATCAAACAGCTCCGGGTATTCCTGCTTTTGAATGAAAATTCAAATGGATGGTGAACATCTGAAGCCACGGACAGACACGTTCTCCTTCAGAAAGAAGACAGCTTTTTTTTTTTTTTGCTCTTTAGTATAAAGAAAGTTGCTCTGTTTTTCGTGCTGCTTCCATTTGTGCTAATCTACCAAAAACATTGGTTTAAACATTTGAATAAACCTAGTTAGATATTTCCAAATCTATTCCTTAGGCAGATGCTTTTATTTAATGTATTCATAATGCCAAAATTTACTTAAAGAGGCATTTAAGGCTACGTTCACACTTAATTTTGTTTTATTTACTAAGATCAGATTTTTTTTTTTTTGTATAGCTCTTCACACTGTTGTTTTAAATATCAGATTATAGTGTGAACAGATCATGGACTGACCACATGCTGTCATATTGAAGAGAAAATTACATTAAAGGACTAGTTCACTTCAAAATGATCATTTCCTGATATCTCACTCGTCCCCATCTCATCCAAGATGTTCATGTCTTTCTTTCTTCAGTCGAAAAGAGGTTTTTTTAGGAAAACATTCCAGGATTTTTCTCCTCATAATGGACTTCAATGGGAACCAACGGTTGAAGGTCCAAATCAATGAGGAAGAGCTTCAGAGACTCTGATGATCCTAGAGGAATAGAGGCTGATCCAGACTAACCATCACACATTTAACAACAACACAAATAAACATTTATATACTTTATAACCTGGAATGCGTGACTTCGGTGCTGTTCTTCTGTCGTAACGTCGGAAAGGTCACATGACGTATGTGGAAGTAGGGCCAGAGGGCACTCCTCACGACTGCAGGTTCATCTTATCATGAACTGCCTTTCCCTGGACTCATTATGTTTGATTACTCACACCTGTGTCTCATTATCTTGTTAATAACTGTATATTATGCTGCGTTCCATGCAAGTTTGAGAGCATGTAAGTTACAACTTTAAACCACAACTCACGACTCATGACTTTGTAGCGTTCCAGGTAAAGTCACACCAAACTGAGCTCCAGGAATTGCGGTAGCGAGAAATAAACAAAGCATGGCAGACCGTACATCGATTATGCACATTTACAATCATTTCTATCACCAACAGGGCTTACTCCTTGCTTATCTGAGGGAAACGGAGGAGAAAAAAAGGCTCATAAGGTAAAAGAAGCTGTTATATCTTTTATTTTATATTATTTATATATTTAGAAATGTATTTGGTATTAATGTATTCTTGCACTCAATGGACTGACAACTAGCTAACGCTAGAACCTGCTGATAATGCATATTTGCTGATAAATAACGTTTTTAATGTATAACTTCCATTATCGCCGCATCCGCAGGGTCTGCCATTGTTGTTTCGCGGGCTATGTGACGTCAGAAATCATAAGTGGGAGTAGAACGATCTAGTACGAGATCACGGGTGGGAAGTGACGGATTTAGTGACCGCTCCAGTGCAGTTTTACAGGTTGCCTGGATCGTGGATTTAAAGCCCTGTGTTTTCACTCATGCTTTGCGAAGTCTTGGTGTGTCACACTGCATTTCTGAGCGCTCTTCCTCTCGTTATTACTTGTGTTTTGACTTTGACTTTCTGCCTGGTTTCCTGGATTTCTCTGTTTGCTGTGTTTTTTTGCCCTGTTCAGAAAAAGAAACATAGAAGTAGCATAATGCATTACATTTAATAATTGTAACACTTTCCAAACAAACAAATATTGTAAAACTTTCCCTAGTTTCTTCTTTAATTTATGTAATTTAACTTTATTGTATATATTGCATTATATTAAACTACTAAAAAAATTAACCTTCCAGTGATCACGTCTTAAAAGAACCATTTTTCACCGTTTTTAGTGTGAAGAACATTTTAATAATCTAAAACAGTTTTTTTCCCCACTGTAAATAATCTGACGTGCCATGGAAAGATTCTGTGGATGTTAGACAGTAAAGAACCGTTACGCAATAAACATTTAGCATTACCTTACTGAAACTGTATCGGTAACACTTTATTTTAAGATTCAGCTATTATCTATTAACTAGTTGCTTATGATCAAGCATATTACTAGGATATTGTCTGTTTATTAGCACTTATAAAGCTCATATTAATGCCTTATTCTGCATGAGCTTATTCTACATCCCTTAATCTGACCCAATACCTAAACTTAAACGCTACAAAAACTACCTTACTAACTATTAATAAGCAGTAAATTAGGAGTTTATTGAGGCAAAAATATGTGTTCCCTATACTAAAGTGTTACCAGCTTTATCCTGACACTTCCTCATTATTTCAGTTGTGCTTCATTTTGTTCATAATTTTCATGTGCTTGATCTTTTATTCACCCTGGAGATCTGTTCAACGGTTTACTCGTCCAGCGGTTTACACACATGCTCCCCTACAAAGGGCACTTGACTCGCCGTACAGGCCTTTTATGGGTTGTGCTTCTTTCTCGTCCGTCTCTTGACATTGCATCTGACGACTCTTATTTGAAACGATGCACCCACTGCTTCTCGGTTAGAGGCAGACACTTATTTTGACATCTAATTTGGTGGCGGTGCTTGTGAAACCCCTGGAAGCCTGACCCGTGGTGTGTGTGTTGCGCTCCGAGGGCAGGGTTCACGTGCGAGGGGGTTTTGTTTGTGTGCTTACTTAAAGCCTCTTCATCAGAGACTAAAGCTTCAGACAATAAAAAAACTGACTGGAGGAGGAGGAGAGGGGGGGAGAAGAAGAAAACGGCAACCTCAGGGTGATTACTGGATCAGCGTGCTTTTGTGCAATTACCATCACTTTGAATTTTAAATGGCGGCTTAAAGGGCAGCGGAGCAGCTTGGAAAATTAGGCTGGAGTCTAATTAGTGCACTCCAACATGACAAGCACTGCGCTTTCAGCCCGAGTGAACGGCCCAGTCAGGCAAGAGCGAAGGCCTGGCACGACACCAGTCTCTCCTCGGCTGTCAGAACATTAGGCCCCGCGTGAAGCTCGTAAACCTGCGCATGCCAACGCCGCTTTCTGACCGGACAAGATTTAATTCAATTTCTACCAAATGTGGAGACAATCAGACTGGATTTAATTAACCTTAATCATCTCTTTGTAATTGATGACAAAGAGCTCTGGGAGAGCCGGCTGATGGTCTATTGTTCTGAGTGTGTCATATGAGTGGTTCATTCGAGCTGTCAATGAAGACGGAGGCTGAGCAAGCCCACGTTTGATGAAGCCAGTTCATAATTGCCTGGAAACTGTCAGGATGAAGACGGTTCTGATCTCCGTGGGCAACACCGTTTCCTTGCTGCACAAAGTCAGAGTCTGGATTATGTAATATTATGCCATATCAGAAATTGACATATGAATTCCTACACTAAAGGGTCAATGGTTAAAATCAACACAGGCTCTTTGAATAAACGTACCTCTACTTGCATTTTTGCAAAAACACAACAAAAAAACAATGCATACAAATCACTGCAGTTTCCAGAAATGAACACTAGGGGCAGTAAAACACCAACATCTTTAATTCTGTTTCACACAAAATGATGATTACATGGACAGATTATTGATTAATAAACACTTATACTACAAATGCTTGAATCTGATTGGTTGGCGAACATTCTAAGGTGTACAATTATTTCCAGGAAAGTATGGCTAAAGTAGTTCCAGGCAGGTTTTGACCACATGACCGTTCCATATCACTCCACTAAAATGAATTTGGTTATTTCACAGGTCCTTACAGCTTACAACAGCAACAGAACCGAAACCCACAGCGACACAGAGCAAGCAAATAAACATAGTAGACAAGAGGATAAGATTTATGTAAGCGGAATGTAATGTAAATGTATTTATTTTTTTGCTCTTATTGCATTAATAACTATATTAGTCTGCTATCAATGGGTCAAACCTCCATTACTGGCTGTAAAATTACATTTTAGAATCAACAACGGAGGCTTGGGTTTAGACGCGCAAGAAATGGAAAGAGTGTTTTAAGGACAAAACCTGACAAATGTCTTGAAAGAAATCATCTTAACAATGTTTTGATGTGTGGTAACCATAGTGTAAGTTGAATAATTTACTCCGGGCCGTGATGTAAAGCGCTCAAGTCAAGATAAAAGAGCTCAAAGACTCATAGAAGAAACTAAATGACATGGTTACTTCAGCAAATGTGTTTTAATGCCACTTTTACTTTTGTTAACACTATCGGTCAGGTTTAGTGTGAATGGTGTTATTTCAATTGTGATAAAGCACAATTCAATTTGACTTGTTTAGCTTTAGTGAGTGTGTAGTGTCGCTGTTTGAGCATGAACAACATTGGCAAAGTTACGACTCTCAAAATTCAAAGCATAGGGAGATATTTTCTTTTCCGAAATTGCTTTTTAAGGACTACAACAAACGGCTGGTAGGGACTACAATGAGCTTCTTCATGAGTTAGTGACATCACAAACCCTAACATTTGCATAACCCCGCCCCCGGGAACATGATGAGAAGAGGAAGAGTTGCTGTAGTCAAGCACATTAAGGAGTCACTCAAGCTGTCATCCGTCTTTAACATTTATTGATACAGTACGAACACAAATGCAATAGCAAGTCGTAAAGCAAGATGATAACATAAAATATAACCGTAATTAAACTAAACTATCCCTGTTCTCTCTTAATCAGCAGATATTATAACCGTAATTAAACTAAACTATCCCTGTCCTCTCTTCATCGGCAGATATTATAACCGTAATTAAACTAAACTATCCCTGTTCTCTCTTCATCAGCAGATATTCTCTGTCTCATCTCAGAACAGTTCCCTCTCCAGCGGTTTAGAGATTATCATCACAGAGTATGCTAATCAATTACTGAAGATCATTAACTCATAAACTCATCAACTAACCCTTCATATTCATTCTACATGTCGTCTATTCTTCTAGAGTCTATCCTTTATTGTGCGACTCCAGTTTGATCATAAAAGGCTGAACAGTTTTTTATATATTCAGTGTGTGTCTGTGTGAGGTAATCAGAGCTGCTAGCATGAGCTCTTGAAGCTCCGCTCTCTTTCTGAAAGGGGGCGGCGAGCAGCAGCTCAGTCGCATTAAAAGCAACATGCACAAAAACGGCTTGTTTTTGCTCACCCTCAAAAACTGACAATTTTAACAAGCTATAACAATTATCCGTGGGGTATTTTGAATTAAAACTTCACATACACACTCTGGGGACATCAGAGAATCTTGTAAAAAAGGGCCCACTTTAAATTCCACAGATTCTTTCCATTGCACAAAAGTTTATCTATAGTGGAGAAAAGTGCTTTAGATTATTAATTTGTTCTGATTACTGAATGGATCGCAGTGATTCTCAGCCCTTTTGACTGGTCAAACTCTTTCATCTACCCAATAAAATATTGGCATAACTTGAATATATATATATATTCAATATTTATAACATTTTAAGATTGCACATGGAATTATAAGATTTTATTTTAAAAATCACAGAATATACCCAAGCCCTCAATTATGCAGCTCCTCCACATGAAACTCCAAACTCGCTCAAGCAGAAAACAGAAAGATGAAGATGAGCCGCATTAATTCAGCAACTCGTTCAGTTTAATTGACAAGCTCTCAGTTCAGCGACAAAGAGCCGTGATCACATGCACATCTCGTCACCGGCTCATCTGCATGCTTTAATAAGCCAGGGAAGGAAAGCTTTAACAGATTATCATCTGAAATTGAATAAATATGGTTGAAATAAATGCATGAGAGTCTGAAGCACACTCAGGTTATCAGCGTCCTCTCTCTCCGCTCTCGTCTTCTCACTGGAGCTTCTATCAGCGTAAAACTACAACACGCCGGATTTCTGGCAATAAAAGCACTGTCTGACTAGCCTAGAAACGCTAGACGCACACTAGCGGCAGCAAATTTAATCTGCCCGCGAGTGTCGTCTAGTAACTCTCAATACCCTTCTGAGCTGTATTCCCCTAACTCTTGCCTGGCCCGTGTATAGAGTCGGCAGGCGGGGCCATAATGACGACGGCCGAGTTGCGTTTGCGTGCTTCTAGTAAACACAGAAACTGGCGAACGGCGGCGGTCTTTCGAATCAGCTCTGACCGCGACTCTGGAAGACTTGAGTTAAGCTTTTCTCTGAGAAAAGAACAAAGAACGGCACTGAAGTCATTCTTAAGAAGGGAAGATGTGTTCGGAGTTTAGCCGACCGGATAGGGAATAATCAGACAGCGCACTATAAAGGGGATAGGGAACGATCAGACAGTGCACTATATAGGGAATAGGGAACGATCAGACAGTGCACTATATAAGGGAATAGGGAACGATCAGACAGTGCTCTATATAGGGGATAGGGAACGATCAGACTGTGCACTATATAGTGGATAGGGAACGATCAGACAGTGCTCTATATAGGGGATAGGGAACGATCAGACAGTGCACTTTATAGGGGATAGGGAACGATCAGACAGTGCACTATATAGGGGATAGGGAACGATCAGACAGTGCACTTTATAGGGGATAGGGAACGATCAGACAGTGCACTATATAGGGGATAGGGAACGATCAGACAGTGCTCTATATAGGGGATAGGGAACGATCAGACAGTGCACTATATAGGGGATAGGGAACGATCAGACAGTGCTCTATATAGGGGATAGGGAACGATCAGACAGTGCTCTATATAGGGGATAGGGAACGATCAGACAGTGCACTATATAGGGGATAGGGAACGATCAGACAGTGCTCTATATAGGGGATAGGGAACGATCAGACAGTGCACTATACAGGGGATAGGGAACGATCAGATAGTGCTCTATATAGGGGAATAGGGAACGATCAGACAGTGCACTATACAGGGGATAGGGAACGATCAGACAGTGCTCTATATAGGGGATAGGGAACGATCAGACAGTGCACTATATAGGGGATAGGGAACGATCAGGCAGTGCACTATATAGGGGATAGGGAACGATCAGACAGTGCTCTATATAGGGGATAGGGAACGATCAGACAGTGCTCTATATAGGGGATAGGGAACGATCAGACAGTGCTCTATATAGGGGATAGGGAACGATCAGACAGTGCACTATATAGGGGATAGGGAACGATCAGACAGTGCTCTATATAGGGGATAGGGAACGATCAGACAGTGCTCTACATAGGGGATAGGGAACGATCAGACAGTGCACTATACAGGGGATAGGGAACGATCAGACAGTGCTCTACATAGGGGATAGGGAACGATCAGACAGTGCACTATACAGGGGATAGGGAACGATCAGACAGTGCTCTACATAGGGGATAGGGAACGATCAGACAGTGCACTATACAGGGGATAGGGAACGATTAGACAGTGCTCTATATAGGGGATAGGGAACGATCAGACAGTGCACTATACAGGGGATAGGGAACGATCAGACAGTGCTCTATATAGGGGATAGGGAACGATCAGACAGTGCACTATATAGGGGATAGGGAACGATCAGACAGTGCTCTATATAGGGGATAGGGAACGATCAGACAGTGCTCTATATAGGGGATAGGGAACGATCAGACAGTGCACTTTATAGGGGATAGGGAACGATCAGACAGTGCTCTATATAGGGGATAGGGAACGATCAGACAGTGCACTATACAGGGGATAGGGAACGATCAGACAGTGCTCTATATAGGGGATAGGGAACGATCAGACAGTGCACTATACAGGGGATAGGGAACGATCAGACAGTGCTCTATATAGGGGATAGGGAACGATCAGACAGTGCACTATATAGGGGATAGGGAACGATCAGGCAGTGCACTATATAGGGGATAGGGAACGATCAGACAGTGCTCTATATAGGGGATAGGGAACGATCAGACAGTGCTCTATATAGGGGATAGGGAACGATCAGACAGTGCACTATATAGGGGATAGGGAACGATCAGACAGTGCTCTATATAGGGGATAGGGAACGATCAGACAGTGCACTATACAGGGGATAGGGAACGATCAGACAGTGCTCTATATAGGGGATAGGGAACGATCAGACAGTGCACTATACAGGGGATAGGGAACGATCAGACAGTGCTCTATATAGGGGATAGGGAACGATCAGACAGTGCACTATATAGGGGATAGGGAACGATCAGGCAGTGCACTATATAGGGGATAGGGAACGATCAGACAGTGCTCTATATAGGGGATAGGGAACGATCAGACAGTGCTCTATATAGGGGATAGGGAACGATCAGACAGTGCACTATATAGGGGATAGGGAACGATCAGACAGTGCTCTATATAGGGGATAGGGAACGATCAGACAGTGCACTATATAGGGGATAGGGAACGATCAGGCAGTGCACTATATAGGGGATAGGGAACGATCAGACAGTGCTCTATATAGGGGATAGGGAACGATCAGACAGTGCTCTATATAGGGGATAGGGAACGATCAGACAGTGCACTATATAGGGGATAGGGAACGATCAGACAGTGCTCTATATAGGGGATAGGGAACGATCAGACATTGCACTATACAGGGGATAGGGAACGATCAGACAGTGCTCTATATAGGGGATAGGGAACGATCAGACAGTGCACTATACAGGGGATAGGGAACGATCAGACAGTGCTCTATATAGGGGATAGGGAACGATCAGACAGTGCACTATATAGGGGATAGGGAACGATCAGGCAGTGCACTATATAGGGGATAGGGAACGATCAGACAGTGCTCTATATAGGGGATAGGGAACGATCAGACAGTGCTCTATATAGGGGATAGGGAACGATCAGACAGTGCACTATATAGGGGATAGGGAACGATCAGACAGTGCTCTATATAGGGGATAGGGAACGATCAGACAGTGCACTATACAGGGGATAGGGAACGATCAGACAGTGCTCTAAATAGGGGATAGGGAACGATCAGACAGTGCACTATACAGGGGATAGGGAACGATCAGACAGTGCTCTATATAGGGGATAGGGAACGATCAGACAGTGCACTATATAGGGGATAGGGAACGATCAGGCAGTGCACTATATAGGGGATAGGGAACGATCAGACAGTGCTCTATATAGGGGATAGGGAACGATCAGACAGTGCTCTATATAGGGGATAGGGAACGATCAGGCAGTGCACTATATAGGGGATAGGGAACGATCAGACAGTGCTCTATATAGGCGATAGGGAACGATCAGACAGTGCTCTATATAGGGGATAGGGAACGATCAGACAGTGCACTATATAGGGGATATATATAGATCGATAACTTACATTAACACACTGAATAATGCTGTGAGTTTAAAGGCACTTCAGCTGGACTTTAAAACATGACACTCTTTTGTCCAGCTGTTTTATTTTCTAAGCTTGTTTGCTGGGTTACATTTCTGAAGTTAAACCGAGTCACGGAAGCTCTTCACTCACAGCTAAAGACGCATACACAGTTTGAACTCTTTAACAACTGAGCTGGAGGAAAACACCACCAGGCGTCCGTGACCTTCAGACCTCTTCATCTTCGTAGTATCCTCAGTGTGTGGATGGAGATGAGCGCGGGCCGAGTAGATGAGATTTACTCAACGCTCTGAGCCAGTCCAACACAACACACTCACTCTGAGTCGCCATGATCGTGAGATGGATCTCATGCAAACACACTTCATCTTATGCAGGCGTTAGCAACATCTCTGCTTTTGGTGCATAAACACATACTTTTCCTTCATACACAGTGTTCAATAGTTTAAGGTCGGTTTGTCTGTACACGCGGCTGTCACGATACGATTCTCTGGAGTGATTATCTGAATAGTCCATCTGAAGGAAATGAGACTGGCTAAGAAAAGTTCACAATAGTGCCATTTAAGCTGAAACAAACGAGGGCAGGCGCACACAATAGCTGACGTGTGAAGCTGCTTCAGACAGACGGAGGCAAAATTAGGGAAGGCTTTTAAATAATGACTTTTAAAAGAGGTTGTTAAGGAAAAAGGCAGAGTGGAGAAGAAAACGAGAGTTATTATTACAACCAGTGAGCGGAATAATGGCACGAGAGACGCAGAGCAGCGTTTAATCAGCTCAACCCGTCCAACATCTGCCAGTGACCCGGAAGAACCACCGCACACTTTCACCATCAGCTCAGACGCCCGGACACTCCAGCTGGAAACCACTGACGAGAATATTCTCTGGTGTGTGTGTGCGTGTGTGCGTGTGTGCATGCTTGTGAGTGTGTATGCGTGCGCATACATGTGTGTGTGTGTCAGTGAGTCTGATGAAACACTGTGATCATATAAACATCGCTGCACAATGGACTCAGGAAGCATCTCTCTGAGCGTCTGACTCACACACACACTGATTTACAGTAAATGGGATGCGTTTAAACTTCCCTTCGGTGTCCGTCCTTGCAGAACTCACGCAGATTTACAGCTGGACTGCAGGCAAAACGGTTCTCACATTCACATTAAAATGGACAGCATCAATTATAACTAAAAGAAAGAACATGAATTTAAAAACTGAAGATTGAAGTATTACGTTTTTTTTACGATACCACACACACACACACACACACACACACACACACACACACACACACACACGCATACACACACACTAACATTAAATAAACTAAAGGCTATTTCAGTGTGAAGTAAAGAGATACACTTTCATAGACATGCCTTAATGAACGTCAAATTTGAAATATATATTTTTTTAAATGTGAGAAGAACGATCAAATTCATTTAGTGCCTATTTACTGATGGACATACTGAAGTATTTCAAATATAGTTACTTGAAACTGCACATTTATATCAGTTTCAGAATTAAATAAATGGACTGTGCCTGTCAATATACCCACCCGTGGACTCTTGACTAAAGCAATTAACACACTTCAAGAACATTTGAGGCATTTCAGAATTTGAAGATTTTATTTACACTGTAAAAGTGTAAAAACCCATTGCCTTAAAATTATTATTTAAAAAAAAAAAAATTAATGTGAACTCCATATATCTTTTTTTTTTTTTTAATTATGCATGGTTTATTTTTTCTTGAACACCTCCTGTCTGTCATTGCATCTGTCATCTAAACAGATAGCCCCGCCCACACTCACATGATTGGTTGAGTTTGACATGCCAGGCGGCTTATTAAGAATGCATTAGTACCGCCCACTTTTTCAGCCCTGGTGGTTCTGGAATTCTTTTTTCCATTAATTTCTCCCATAAGTATTTCATAAAAGCGCCGAACTGAAACATTCAGTTAGGAGGAGAATCATAAAATTACAAACTTTGTTGATTTGAAGCAAAAAAGTATTTGAAAATCAGACAAAAGTAGAAGGAAAGAAGTGAGGGAAAGAACTGCAATCCTACTGATATTCATCATCCATCAACACCTCTAATGCTTCAGTCCTGTAGCTCGCTCTGGGTCCTCATCTCATTCACTAACATTAGATAGATTAGATTTATATCATGTTTAATGTTAAAGGTGTCCTAGAATGAAAAATTGAATTAACCTTGCCATTGTGAAATAATAAGAGTTCAGTAGATGGACATCACACACTGTGAGTCTCAAACACCATTGCCTCCTCCTTCTGATGTAAATCTCATAAATCAAAAACACCACAGAAAAAAAAGTGCTTCTCAACATAAACCCAACCGTGACGTTAGCGCTGGGGATCATTAATATAAACGCCCCCAGCATTTGCATCTGTCCAAACGAGCCGAATCTACTGATGGTCAACAAGACACTCGAAGATCGCAAACACGGCTCTCAGGACACACGGTAGAGGTTTATTATAATCGGAGACCACAACAAATCGTTCGTTTGCTCGGCCCATTTCAAGCAAGCTTCACTCAGCGTCTTAAACTGAAGAAAGGGGCGACTGTATTCCTGCAAGCAGTAAGTCATTTATCCACTTATTGACTGTTTAAACAGTTTCTGATTAAATTGAAAGTTTCTTAGAGAGACCGCATTGATGCCAGTACAGTAACAATAGGAAACACCAAGTACCATACCAAACTAAATAGTGTGTCTAATGACAATGGGGAATATTATTTTGTATTACAAAATACAACCGTAGATACTTTGCTTAGATCGTTCACTCGATCCTTCTAGCAAACGTCACCTTTTCCACCATATAAGTTAAAACGATAGTCAATGATTGCTGAAATGCAGCTTACTTGTTTTTTGGTGTTTTCAGATCATCCGTGCGCGAGAGAGAGAGCGTGCATATGGTTGCCAGATTGGACATGTTTAGGTAAAAACCGGAGAGTATACAGGTTTCTTTTCACAGAAAAGCTCCGTTTGGGGGATTTAATTACTGAAATCTGGCAACCGCACAACCTCGAGCTCTTTCTCGCCCGTGGATGATCTGAAAACACCAATAAACAAGTAAACTGCATTTGCTCAATCTCCATTTGAGATGTTCTGCTTAAAGTGTCGTTCAGTCGGTCTGTGTTTCTGTCAGGACTCACGAGCCGCTTCACTGAACTGCTGTGAGCTGCTGAAATAAGCCAATCAGAGCAGAGCTCAACATTAATATTCATGACTCTTCCACATAAGGCAAAAACAGAGCATTACATCCTAGGGACAATTTATAGGGTTGTAAATGAACCTGTAAAACTGTAGCTGGACAATTTTTCCCTTAAATAAGCCACACACCCTCTGTAGATATCAGAGAACAATTTAACATAGTGTTTCAAATCATTCTAGGACACCTTTAAAGATCGCATTATTTTGCATATGCATCTGCTTACATACGATCGTTTGTTTCTGCGTCTTCTTCATCTGTGTTTTAATCAGGAGATTCAGTACTCATTCAGAAGATGTGCAATAGCGCCCCCTAGCGTATATCAGTGGATACATGGAAACCCATAAAATTCTGTGTTTAGCAGGGAAGCGTTTTCTCACAAATAACTGCAAATTACATGTTTGCTGGGAAAGAGGTAATGCACAAACATTTTAGTATTTTGAGAAGATCGGAGATCGACTCAATGACGTCATTCCCAGTGATTTAAGCTGGAATTAAAAAGAAATTAAGCTGAAAAAAATGTAATACTAAGCGAATACCATCGATGAACAACCTCGTAACTCACTTAAAATGTTGACAAGTTATGATTACAAGTTTTTCATTTTTAAACTAGTGATCTGTATTAAACTGACACAACAGTATAACGTCTGAACAATCACACACACACACACTGCAAACACAAAGAGAATGCAAGACACTGAATAACACGCTGATGTGTGAAGCATGACCTCTTGCTTTATGAAAAATATATCAAAATGAATTGAGTTTGTGCTTTAAACAAGAACAGATATCTGCCAATGGGGGTCAGAAAAAATAAACTTGTTTTCCTTTTGAATTATGGTCATTTGTCTGACTTCATTGGCGGATATTTGTTCTTGTTTTAAATACATTTGGACTGACATTTTTCAGAGAACAAGTCTTAAAATCTCCAGTAAATGCATCTTGATTTAAAAATCTTTAGATATCCGTGCTGGAAAACAAGACGGAAGAAGATGTTTTTTTAACATGCAGAGAGAAGGAGGAGAGTATGTAACACACGACGTGTTCTCTCTCTCTCTCTCTCTCTCTCTCTCTCTCTCTCTCTCTCTCTCTCTCTCTCTCTCTCTCTCTCTCTCTCTCTCTCTCTCTCTCTCTCTCTCTCTCTCTCTCTCTCTCTCTCTCTCTCTCTCGTGACAGCTGTAATAAGGTATGGCTAAAGGGATTGTCCATTGTTCCTCATGTAAAGCACAACGGCTCATTCTCTGATGGAGTAAATCTTCAACTCCCATATGAGCCAGTCGCTGTTCATTCATTTCACCAACCCTAAACGACTGTGATCACATTAATTCTGGACATATTAATTACGGCGAGGCTTCTCGTTTTAATACATGCAGCCGAAGCGTCAGGATTTGCGTGCGGTAATTAATGATTTCTCTAATGAGATTTCAATAATTGAGTGTGTTAAAAATAACCCATGTTTCACAGTCAGCGTCGCGTTGTTGTTGCTTCCTCTGGGAGAAATAAACACTATAAGTGAACGCCGTGCATTTTAGTTGTGTGTGTGTGAGTGTGTGTGTAACTAGTTGTTATTTCTAGTACTGTTAAATGTCAACGTGGAGTGTGTGGTGAGGTGGTCATCTATTAAACATCTCATATGTGTCTCTTACTGACAGATTTCAGGACAGCACATGCTGAGCTCAGCCCATTATTACCAGAACAAGCAGTGACACTGCATCCAAAAACAGGGACGAGAGAGAAAGAACAAAACACTGAGAGACTCTCAACAGCCGCTCCGATGGAAATGTTCCCACTTTATCAGCCAGTGTAATTGCTGTCTTGTTTGGTTAAGAGATTAGGAGGTTGAGTCTCTTTGTGTGGTCTTGCTGATTGTACAAACAGAGGGCAGAAAGCGCTTAAACCCTCGACTCAGACCCCGGGCGTTGGAGCTGAAGAGATGGAAACAATTGAGTGACTGAAGAGATTCGTTTCAAAGCGCTTCATGTCAAAAGAGCTCCAGCTAATAGTTAAGCACATACGAGGACACGAGCATGGAAACAGTTACGGAGAAAAATAACCATTGGCTTTTCTCCAACAGATGCTGTGCGCTTTTCTCGTTACAAAGCCGATGTGACCCTTCAAATGATTCGGTGTGAGCACAGTTTGGATTCGGTACAATTATTAAATGTTAAAAATGAGTTTATTTGATCATAAATACAGTAAATCAGTGAAATATTCCTCCAGTGTAGATCATCAGTTCTCTGTGTGAATATATAGAAAAGTGTGATGTATTCCTGTGATCAAAGCTGAATTTATCATCATTACTCCAGTCTTCAGTGTCACGTGATCCTTCAATAATCATTCTCATAGGAGGATTTAGTATTATTATCAGTATATTATGTCATGTTTTTAAGTAAACTGTGATATTTTTCAGGATTCTTTGGTGAATAGAAAGATCAAAAGAACAACATTTAATGACATATAATACATGTCTTACAAAAGCCACAAACCCAAGACACTGCCCGACTGAAGGAAACACTGATCACCATAATGGTGACCAAATATTTTCAATAAACCATCAAATTAGCTGTTAATTCTCAAAAAGATATAATAAAGTCAGTCTGAGAGATTTAATGTTTTTCAGATCTTGTGTTTCTCTTTCCTTCAGATATTCTGTGTGTGTTATTATCAGATGTCTTCAATATTGGCAATAAAAAATAAAGACTTCTGTCACATATTTTTGCTTACATTTTCGTTCATTTTTTGTGCTATTTGCAGTTGCTCATTGTAAATGGTTGGCTTTTAAGGAATTCATTTGATTAATCCCAACCCAAATCTTATTTGTTGAATTTAATTAGTAACTAAATTGTACTGAGTATATATAGTGTATTATTTTGGACAGTGTACTGTCACTTTAATGCATTCTTTAGTAATAAATCTATCAATTTTCTTAAACCTTTGAATGATAGTGTACTATAAAACAAAATTGCCACCTGAAATGATAACTTAAAGAGTTATTTCTACCTGATTTAACCCATGAAAATGTGTGTATTTAGGTGATCTAGGGATGGGAAATAATATTTTTTTAATTTGAATAAACTAGTTAATTTATATGTTACTATTTTTCAGTGTGTATGAAGTCGATTCAGCCCTATTAAAAAAAAAACCTCATACTTTACCTGAAAGAATCTATAACACTAAATATACCATCAGTGAAGCAGACAACACTTATACACTGCAAAAAAACGCTTTTCTTACTTAGTATTTTTTTCCAAACATCTAAAAATTGTAGTAAAAAGTATTTACTAGACAAGCAAAAGTAATTGTCTTGTTTTGGGAAAATAACTCAAAATGAAGAGAGTTTTTGCTTAAAATAAGATAAATAATCTGCCAATGGGGGGAGAAAAATAATCTTGTTTTCTGTTTGAATTAAGATTATTTTTCTCCCCCCACTGGCAGATTATTTATCTCATTTTAAGCAAAAACTCTCTTCATTTTGAGTTATTTTCCCCAAAACAAATTTTTTTTTTTTGCTTGTCTAGTAAATGTTTCTTAATGTAAGATTTTTCTGATATTTTGACTAGTAACAAGACAAAAATACAAAGTAAGAAAAGTATTTTTTGCAGCGTAAATATACGTTTTCACAGTGATGCCAAACCATTTTTGGTTCCCTGATGATAAGTTCTCAAAAGAACCTTGTTTTAGTTTGTGTAACGAACCTGGAGAGATAGTGTGCATGTCAAAGGTTGTAACCATCAATGCCAATAAAGCGCCGTTCTCTTTAAATAAGAAAGCAGGAACATCAGGCGTCGGCTCTCTCCACACACACACACACACACACTCTCTCTTCTCTTCAGCGATCAGCCCTCTTGTCACAGCGTCTCGAATCACTGTGACAAAGCTGGAGGATCATTCCTGATATCGTCAGATGGCCTGGAAAATTAAAAACCCAATTAAAGGAGCGGCGCGGGGGTCAGCTCTTCTGCATATCAAAAGACCTCCTCTGGCTATTCTGCTCAAATGATATTCGTTAACAGCTCACTTTCCCCGGCCGCAGCCATGGAGCACTTAGAGAGTAATAAAAGCTTTCCAGCTCCGACCCGCCACAGAGCCGCTCCTCAACCGACGGGTCATTACCAAACTGTCATTCTGAGCCCTTTTCTGCTCCGCACACCCGCACAAAGGTCTCGCAGACCCAGAATTAATGTGAAAATCTCATGACACCAGAAATGGCGTAGAAGAAGTAGAAATGGAAAGGAAAAGCTTTATTTGTTCCAACAGCACAATGATGACGTTAAAAGCCGCTCGGTCAAGAAGCAAGTAACTCTGGCAGCTTCACCACGTCTCAATGATTCTAGCGCAGCGGAGAGAGGAACGGCCGGATTAATGTGAGCATTAATATTCAGTCTAATGTTGCTGATAACAGGCCATGAAGAACGGCCGGGCGGGAAGCAAGCGCTGGCAACACGAACACAAGCCCGTTTGAGACCATAAAACACAAGCAGAGAACGGAAACTTCAAACCACAACAGTGAAAATAAAAATAAAATATGTTCTTCGTCTGTTTTCCAGCACAAATATCGAAACATTCTCAAATCAAGACACATTTACTGAAGCAAAATGGCTGACGGTATTAAAGAAATCATAAAACCTAAAGGGACTTTTAGCTTAAAAGAGTAACAAATGCTAAATTAACTTGCTTTTCCATTAAATTAAGAAAATTTGTTCTGACGCAAAAAAGAGTTAATTCTGTTCTAAAGGCAGATTTATATATAAACACAATACAACAACAAAAACTAAAATATCGGCCATTTTTGCATCATAAAAATTTACTTGATTTAAAGGGAAAACAAATGTATGTTTCTGACCACAAACTCACTTAATTCTGACACATTTTCCGTTACTATATTCAGTCATTTTGCTTCTTCTCCAGTAAATGCGTCTTGATTTTAAGGACGTTTAGAGAGCCAGACAGAAAGGCTGAGGACCAGCACATGTTTTGCAGTGTGAACGGGCTGATCGTGAGCTCACATAAGTGCCCTTTTTCATCCAAAGATTGTTTTTTTTTTTTCAGCGTTTTTCTATTATTCAAGCAATTGACAAGTCAGGTCTTTTAGCCTCATCTCATTTACATTTAATGGCATGATAATACACATTAGCCGACTATTTTAAATAATTACATCCTCACAGCCCTCTCCCCCCCGCAACCTTTTTCTCCAAATGCGCTTTTTTTCTCCCTCCTTTTTCAGAACTTTCATATTTCAAAGTGCAATAATAGCAAGTGCTTCTGTCATGGAAACAATATCTAATACGTGAGCAGAAAAGGGAAGCAATTTCCAAGCGGTGACTGGGGGTGAATAGGACATTAAGTCCCTTTCTCTGCTGCTGTTGGGTATTTTCTCTGTCAGCTGACGAGGGTTGGCGGTGAATGCCGGGGAGTTAAAGATGGCAGCGGTGACAGCTCACCTGTCAGAGCAGACCCAGCCCGATTCATTCTGCCTAAAATTGGAAATATCCCAGCTGCGAGATGGGAGAGGGCTGGAAAATCATCCCGAGCCGTTCGTCTGCACACGCCGCTGCCTGCGCTAACAAGCTGAGAGATGGAGTGAGACACGGGGAGAGAGAGAGAGAGAGAGAGAGAGAGAGAGAGAGAGAGAGAGAGAGAGAGAGAGAGAGAGAGAGAGAGAGAGAGAGAGAGAGAGAGAGAGAGAGAGAGAGAGAGAGAGAGAGAGAGAGAGAGAGAGAGAGAGAGAGGCTTGTTGACAGACAAATACTGCACTGTCAGCAGAAACACACGGACCGCCAATTATCAAACCAGCGGGAATTGATTACCTACAGTTTGGCTTATAGATACCGAGTCAATGATAGCTGTAAAATAACACGAGCTGCAGGATTGTAAAGGAACATGTCTGATTTAAAGCGTTAGTTCACCCAAAAATGAAATGTGTGTCATTAACTCCTCTCCCTAATGTCGCTCCACACCCGTCAGACCTCCGTTCATCTTCACACACAGTTTAAGATATTTTATATTTAGTCTGAGAGCGTATGCAAGTGTATGCACACTATACTGTCCATGTCCAGAAAGGGAATAAAAACATCATCACAGTAGTCCATATGAGACATCAGTGGGTTAATTAGAGTCTCTTGAAGCATCCAAAATACATTTGGGTCCAAAAATAACAAAAACTACGACTTTATTCAGCATTGGCTTCTCTTCCGCGTTTGTGTTCAATCCTCAAATAAAGATTCAAACGGTTATGAATCAGCGAATTGATTCATGATTCGAATCGCGTGTCAAACTGCTGAAATCACGAGTCACTGGCGATCCGAATCATAAGTACTGATTAATATTCATTAACTACATGTGCTTACTATAGGGTTAGGGATAGTTGCATGTAATTAAGCATATTTTAAAGTTTCACTACGTGTAAGCTCACATGTATAACAATGATAATGTACAATACAGTGTTACCGTAATAACTAAAATATGCATAATTATATGCAACTAACTCTAAACCAAACACTATAGTAAGTACAAGTATTTATTTAATATTACACAGTGTATAAATGTGTAATTACACTGTAACAACAACACCATAAAATAAAGTCTAACAGAATAATTAATCAAATAAGAGCTGAGTAATATTAATGAACTGTGTACTAACTATAGAGTTAGGGTTTAGGGTAACACTTTATTTTACAGTGTCCTTGTTACATATGTTGCATGTATTTACCATCGTAATAACAGTAAATTATGCATAATTACACCCATAACCCTCAAACCAAAATAAGAAGGAAAAAATCTTTTGGTACCACTTTAGTATGGGGAACACATATTCACTATTAACTCCGCCTTCTGCCTCATAATCTCCTAATTTACTGCTTATTAATAGTTAGTAAGGTAGTTTTTGTAGCGTTTAAGTTTAGGTATTGGGTCGGATTAAGGGATGTAGAATAAGCTCATGCAGAATAAGGCATTAATATGAGCTTTAGAAGTGCTCATAAACAGACAATATCATAGTAATATGCATGATCATAAGCAACTAGTTAATAGTTAATAACTGAACCTTAAAATAAAGTGTTACCAAACTTTTTTTATTTGACATATCATGTGATTGCAGGACACTGATGACGTTCATAATGCTCAAAACACTTAATTGGTTTGAGTAGAACAAACTTAAATCAAGCACTGAGCGCTCAGTGTTTTTTACTGTTCGTCGTGAGTTAAAAAATGTTCAAGTTTGAGTAAAACACAGCACTCATCACTGTCACTCTTCACCCAGCCGTCCAATCACAGTGGAGGAGGGGCGGGACTAACACTACACAGACCAACCGCAACATTCTGTCAGAAGATGACAGCAAGCAATAATAATGAAACAAAGCATTTAAAACAAGAGCCAGAGCAAATACTTTACATTGTATCTGCAATTTTATATATAATCAATACAGAAACAAATTACCTGTGAAATTAGTAACACTTCCTCGGATTTTCCGTATCATAACAAGCAAAAAAAAAAAAAAAAACGCTGCCTGCCAAAACGCTCTCAAGCGCTCACAGCGTCAGGTGGCCACACGGCCTTAAAGTTAAATATTTTATGTTCATTTCTATCTGAATGTTTGAGTTAACTCAGTACTTCAAGTTAGGAGCAATTAACACACGAGTACCATAAACTCTAAATGTGATAGTTCTGCTTACTTAAAATTTGGAACATCAGAACTCAGACCATTTGAAAACACACACACACACACACACACACACACACACACACACACACACACACACACACACACACACACACACACACACACACACACACACACACACACACACACACACACACACACACACACACACACACACACACACACACACACACATACACACATTATGAATGAGTGCCATCTCAGAGCGTCAGGTGAAACACACACACACATACACACACAATAAACGCTGTCTCTTGCGTTAGGATGCTGGTGTTTGGCAAACATATGAGACACTTCCCGAGGAATACACACACACACATACACACACACACACACACAGCCCCTAAACCTACCCATCACATGAAACATTCTGCATTTCTACTTTCTCATAAAAACTCCTCCTGTGTGATTTATAAGCCTTTTGTAAAGTGGGGCCATGGGTAATGTCCTCATATTTCACCCTCTCCTGTAATACCTGTGTCATACCCATGGCATTACACACATTTGAGTCCTCATATGTCACAAAAATATTCCCATACACACACATGCACTCTTGCGTCAGGATTCTGGTGTTTGTAGGGAATTAAATCAAATCATTCTGATCACAGACTTTGACTCAGGCATTTCAGAGCCAATAAACCAACATTTAAGATGCTGCAACGCCATTGGTCCACTGGTTAGCCCAGTTATCCAATCACAGCTTTTCCTGAGAGAAAGTCACAGGAGTTTCCGTGGTAGTTTATGCGCATGTCGGACAAAAAAATGATCCATCTCAATTGAGAGCATGAACTCTTTTAATGCACATGTTTTGAATTTATGTGCATCTTGGAGTTTCCGTCCATGCAATATCCCAAAATTGGCATAAAAGTCGGTGGATGGAAGCACAGCTTGCCGCTAGAGAAGCACAAAAAGCCTCTCGTAATGCAGAAAATGCAGCTCTGTTTCGGTGTGTGTACAGTAGAAAGGCTCTGATTCTGTCACTCTCTGAATCTTTCCACAGTACTGGTCAAACTAATTCAATTACTGCTGCAGTATGGGAGTAATTTCATGTAAATTACAGTGTTAATGTTCTGCGTCGCGCCGCTGCTGGCTGTGGACGTTTCATTGTTGTGCTGATGAACGTGTTCTCGCTCAGTTTCTCCTTCACAGCACAATTATACAGTTCTCTCCGGCCCTCGGCTGACACCATTAAACCCGTCAGAGGATCTTACACACCGACAGGCCTCTCGTCTCCGCGTCTGTTTGCCTAAGTGAAGCACAGCAAAAACCATGTTCTTAATGAGCATCTCTGCCTTGTTCTCCAGAAGAAAAAACATCAATACATCCTCAAAACAACACACGTCTTCCTGAGAAGTCAGATTTTGAGGCTGTTGTCAGAGAATATATCCTGAAGTGTATTTCATCTTGTGCATCTTGGCACATTTTTACTTATATATTTTTACACTGCTAAAGAAAATGCTTTTCTTACTTAGTATTTTTGTCTTGTATAAGATAAATAATCTGCCAATGGGGTGAGAAAAATAATCTTATTTTAAGCAAAAACTCTCTTCATTTTGAGTTATTTTTCCCCAAAACAAGACAATTACTTTTGCTGGTCTAGTAAATACTTCTTGTTTCAAGAATTTTTAGATGTTTGGACTAGAAACAAGACAAAAATACTGAGTAAGAAAAGCATTTTTTGTACTGTATTTATTTTTTTACTTGAAATATCATGAATTTGTTATTTGATAATAAGGCAAAGATGCCTTTAAGATTATTGAGAAAGAAAGACACAACAGGTAAACATTTTATCTAATGCGATTAATCACAGTTCATGCATTAATACAACACATATACCGCGTTATTAACATCATTTCTGAGCATTTAAAACATCCAGGTTTCTAAAAAACGCTTTTTTTTAAACGTTACGGTAAAATTCCATTCTGTGCTGATACAAAACAAGCTTTCTAAATTGTTATGCTTTAATATGCAAGTGAGGCGTTATCTAATTAAATATGCATTCATTTGCATACATTTCAAGAACATAAATCTGATCATTAGAAAAAACGAGGTTCATAATTGTTGACATATTAGAGTTTACGGTTTTTCCAGAGGGGATTTATGATTTTTATCACTCCTGAAATCAGAAAATACTATCAATAGACTGAGATGTGTACATTTCCACCATCATCTTAAGAGTAAAATGCTCTATAAATCAGGCAAATGTTAGCTTAAGATTAAAGATATGAATAAAAGTGTAAAGTTTGGTGTGTGTAAAGCTGCTGCAGTGGATATTTCTGAAATCTACAGATGCAAACAGATAAAGAGCAAGAAAATAAGCACTTCAGTGTGTTTTGAAAGTTTTCTTTCCACTTGTCACAACGCAGCAAAAATCTCAAAGTTGACCAGTGCATGAAACATTCACTCACTCTCTAAAGAAAGGTGTTTCTTTAACTGGATGTACAGTAAGAGTTGAAACAGACATAAATAAAACCTGCTGTTTTTACCTCTGCTGAATATGCTCATGTCGGAGTGATGTTATACGTTACGACATTTCCTCTCCTCACCAAGATTACAATTTATGTGCAAACGGGCGGCTGAAATTTACAGTAGGTTTTCCTTGCCGTAATCTGTGGAATGAAGAAGTGTATCCTTGTATTTCATTAACTCCTGCCTAATGACATCAGGCGTCTCCCCGCGGGGGCCGCTGACGGAGCCCGAGCAGGAATTAATGCGCCGGGGTTAAACGCTGGAACTAACTCGTGTTTCAACAAAAGGCCAGCCATTACAGCCAGCCATAAAAACCATCAGATCCATCTTGATTTCACACGCCTTGAGTCTGCTTTTTCTGTTATTTCGCCTTTTCATTTTCACCGTGTGTCCGGCTGTATCAGAAAGAAAAGGTTCTGTGTGGAAAGGTAAAGGGTTGCGCTTCATATATATGGGCCGTTCTACAGAACTGGTGCAAAATGAGGCTGTCCCAGAACCAAAAAAAAAACAAAAACATTTGAATCTTGGATTTTTATGAAGATCCTTCTAGGCAAGGCAAGTTTATTTATAAAGCACATTTCATACACAATGGCAATTCAAAGTGCTTTACATAGAAATGAATGAAAATAGTGATAAGATATGCATAAGAAAAAGAATGCCATGTGAAATAATAAAAATAAAAAGAGTTGTACAGAGAATTTAAAAAATAATAATAAAAATAAATGAACATAAAATGGTATATATATATATATATATATATATATATATATATATATATATATATATATATATATATATATATATATATATATATATATATACACACACTGACCTAAAGGATTATTAGGAAAACCTGTTCAATTTCTCATTAATGCAATTATCTAATCAGCCAATCACATGGCAGTTGCTTCAGTGCATTTAGGGGTGTGGTCCTGGTCAAGACAATCTCCTGAACTCCAAACTGAATGTCAGAATGGGAAAGAAAGGAGATTTAAGCAATTTTGACGGGCCGGTCTGAGTATTTCACAATCTGCTCAGTTACTGGGATTTTCACACACAACCATTTCTAGGGTTTACAAAGAATGGTGTGAAAAGGGAAGAACATCCAGTATGCAGCAGTCCTGTGGGAAAAAAATGCCTTGTTGATGCTCGAGGTCAGAGGAGAATGGGCCGACTGATTCAAGCTGATAGAAGAGCAACTTTGACTGAAATAACCACTCGTTACAACCGAGGTATGCAGCAAAGCATTTGTGAAGCCACAACACACACAACCTTGAGGCGGATGGGCTACAACAGCAGAAGACCCCACCGGGTACCACTCATCTCCACTACAAATAGGAAAAAGAGGCAACAATTTGCACAAGCTCACCGACAGTTGAAGACTGGAGAAATGCTGCCTGGTCTGATGAGTCTCGATTTCTGTTGAGACATTCAGATGGTAGAGTCAGAATTTGGCGTAAACAGAATGAGAACATGGATCCATCATGCCTTGTTCCCACTGTGCAGGCTGGTGGTGGTGGTGTAATGGTGTGGGGGATGTTTTCTTGGCACACTTTAGGCCCCTTAGTGCCAATTGGGCATCGGTTAAATGCCACGGCCAACCTGAGCATTGTTTCTGACCATGTCCATCCCTTTTTGACCACCCTGTCCCCATCCTCTGATGGCTACTTCCAGCAGGATAATGCACCATGTCACAAAGCTCCAATCATTTCAAATTAGTTTCTTGAACATGACAATGAGTTCACTGTACTAAAATGGCCGCCACAGTCAAAAGGGGTCAAATACAGTATTAGTATGGTGTTCCTAATAATCCTTTAGCTGAGTGTTTAATCATAATGTATTGTGTACTTTCCATTTGGAGGTGGCTGTCCAATAATATCAGCAATTTTATCCACTGTTGTTTTTTAAAACATCTTTTAGATTTTTTTTAAAGGGGTGATGAATAGAGAAATCAACTTTCCCTTGAGCCTTTGGTATATATAAAAGGTCATATAAGAATATTCTGTAAGTTTCAAAGCTGACAACTTCCTTGTTAGTCAAAGAAAAGTTTTTATTGATACCAGTCCCAGAAAACGCTCAGTTTGTGAATGTGCGTCCCTGTGACGTCTGAAACACTGCCTAAAGACGAACACCTGATTCTGTAGACCCATCCACCGACTCGAGCATGCCATGTTATACATAAATAACAGGTCTACGTGAGGCTAAACTGGATTGAGCAACCATGCAATATAAACATGCTGCATTGGTGCAACATTTTGAGATACCAGGACCCGGATGAAGAACTTTAATAAAAACTTCTCAAATAACTCAAAACAGGCGACAGGAATCCAACATAACAGTTACTAGACAAAGACTGAAGGTGAGGGTGTAACTTATGTAATGAACAGAAACGAGATGATTAACAAGACACAACTGGAACAAATTAACTAATGATGGTAACCATAGGAACAAACTAGTGGCGGGAAACTAAGGCACGGTCCACACGGAGACGCGTTTGGCTGTATACGTATACATTTTGTAACGTGTCAGTGTTTCGTCCGCACAGATCCAGCATTTTAAAAGCATGAATAAATCTGAAAACGAAAGTCTTGCATTTTCGTGTGTACGGCCAATCCGTATATTTTGCGAAACGGTGATGTCATTCCACCACATCTAGAACGGTGAAAGACTCAAGGGATACAACTACAGGCACTGGGTATGCGCACATCAATATCGCGTCATTTAATGACTGTATCTGCATTATGTAGGTGTTAATAAAACACATCTGTTAAGTAGCAAATGTATTTGTTGTTAATTTATCGCGAGATTTTGCCTCACCTCCGACCACTGCTATACCCCTTCTACCCACAACTCTTCTTCTCCGTTATTAGTGTATTTCTGTTGGAGAATTACATTATAATAAATTTATTTATTTATCTATTTGTGTGTAAAATTATAAACAACTTAATTCAACAGCATTTGTAGCAATGTCATTAAAAAATAACAATTATCTTAGGGTGACCAAACGTCCTGTTTTCAAGCCCTGTCCTGGCCCTAATATAACAATGTTCTATCCATACAGAGCATAAGGCATACCTTAAATGTATTTAAATTAATAAGGAATCGTTGAGTAAACTTCGGGTATCATTTGAGTATCTCATTCCTGGGCAGAGTGTCCTGGTTTTCGGTATTAAAAATATGGTCATCTTAAATTATCGTTACAAACAAATATATTGGTTGCTGAGGAAGTAAGTAAGATCTAAGTAAATGGGATCAAATGTTGAACGCCCTAGGGTCACCCATCAAACACTGGACTAGATCCAAAAAGCAACAGTATAAACACAAAGAGGTCTGAGACAACATTCCTACTAAAGTGGACCAAAAAAAGAATCTGAGTCGTCTTTCAGGGACACAGACAGTGTGAATGTAAAGAGAACTGGGTCCTTTTTCACTTGGTTCACCTCTTGGTTCACTTAAAGGAGTCTGGTCTGGTTTGGTTCTTTTAAATATGACCCAAGTGTGAAAACACCCTAAAAAATGATGATGAGGCTTCTGGATCTGACAGGAATTATGCAACATACTTGTGAGTAAAACATGTTTTTATATGTGACTGATAATATCGCATTGTCACAGACCGTTTGATATCTAGTGATTATGTGCTCATGTCTAACTAAACATAATTTCCACGCTGTCACAGGCTGGAGTACCCTTTGTATTTGAGGTGTTGTTTGTTCACTCTACAGGATCAGACTTGTATGGGCCAGGGCTCACAAAGCTCGACGTCCCAGGGCTAATGTGTTTTCCAGTCGGGCTGCCCGACAGGCTTAAATAGTGAAATAACATTTCTTTCTTGATTGCGCTTGTTAACTATTTTGACTTGATATTTGAAGTAAAAATACAATCGCAGGACATGTTGATTTGTCTGCAGTGATGTTTTGCTGATGCACGTACTTGGCTTGTGTGTGTGTGGACTTAAGTGATGCAGTTTGTGGTTACAGTGCATCCAGAAAGTATTCACAGCACTTCACTTTTTGCTGTTTTTATCTTACAGCCTAATTCTAAAATGTATTAAACGTATTTATGTTTTTCCTCAATTCTACAAACAATACCCCATAATGACAACATGAAAGAAGTTTGAAAGAATAAAAAAGGTAAAAACCAAAAACATGCTCCTGTTTCCACTGGTCATCCTTGAGATGTCTCCACAGCTTGATTGAAGTCCACCTGTGGTAAATTCAGTTGATTGGACATGATTTGGAAAGGCACACACCTGTCTATATAAGGTCCAACAGTTCTGCAGCATGGAAGGTTCCAATGAGCTCAGTGGCCTCCATCATCCATACATGGAAGAAGTTTCCAGCACCAGGACCATTCCTAGAGCTGGCCTTCCAGCCAAACTGAGTGATCAGAGGATAAGGGCTATTATCAGGGAGGTAACCAAGAACCTGATGGTCACTCTGACAGAGCTCCAGTGTTTCTCTGTTTAGAGAGGAGGCGCTTCTAGAAGAACAACCATCTCTGCAGCTCTCCACCAACCAGGCCTGAATGGTAGAGTGGTGAGACGGCACATGTCAGCCCGCCTGGAGTTTGCAAGAAGGCACCTGAAGAACTCTCAGATCATAAGAAACAAAATTCTCTGGTCTGATGAAACACTTTGGCCTGAATGACAAGCATCATGTCTAAATACCATGCCAATACCGCCGCTACAGTGAAGCATGGTGGTGGCAGCATCATGCTGTGGGGGTGTTTATCAGCGGCTGGAACTGGGAGACTAGTCAAGATCGAGGGAAAGATGAATGCAGCAATGTACAGAGACATCCTTGATGAAAACCTGCTTCAGAGAGCTCTGGACCTCAGACTAGGGTGAAGGTTCATCTTCCAACAGGATAATGACCCCCAAGCTCACAGCCAAGATAACACAGGAGTGGCTACGGGACAACTCTGGGAATGTCCTGGAGGGGCCCAACCAGAGCCCAGACTTGAACCCGATTGAACATCTCTGGAGAGATCTGAAAATGGCTGTGCACTGACACTGCCCATTCAATCTGATGGAGCTTTAGAGATCCTGCAAAGAAGAATGGAAGAAACTGCACAAAAAAGGTTTGAGGGGGAAAATTATGAATTTAATCCATTTTGGAATAAAGCTGTAACATAACAAAATGTGGAAGAAGTCAAGCGCTGTGAACACTGCACTGTATATATACACAGATTGGGTCCAAGTGATAAAAAATAACATTCCAATTAATTGCAGGTGGATTAATTTGGAAGACAATCAGAGTTATATTAAAATGTCTTGGTTCTTCCAAGCTTTATAATGGCAGTAAATGACCACCCAAAATTTGAAGCCCAAAAAAGTGCCTCCATCCATTATAAAAGTGCTCCACACAGCTCTGGGGTTTATTAAAAGCCTTCTGAAGCAAATTGATGGGTTTGTGTATGAAAAATATCTATATTTAACACGTTATAAAGTAAAATATCTAGCTTCTGGCAGACCGTTTTCTGTATTCACCTTACAGAGAAAGTGTAACACCTCTTGGAGTTCACTTACACTACACCCAACTTCATCATACATAAGTTGAATACAAATTGTGGACCCCAATCACCTATTATAAAGCTTGGAAGAGCCAGGACATGTGTTATAATAACTCTGATTGTATTCGTCGGAAAGAAGAATGTCATACACACAATGTGTGGGAACAAATGATGGGGTCATTTACATTTTGGGTGAAGTAACCCTTTAAGGAATGTCACTACGAAACACACAACTGCAATTGAGCAAACTTTCTTCTTCAATAAAATGTATCTTTGAGCTAGGCCCAAAATTATCTAAAATTGTCAAAACCGAAACTTTACCATATTTCTGTTGTGACAAAAGGGAACCCATAATCGTTTATTTGAGGGAAATAAACTAAATTTTGTTACAGTTATGCAAATCATTATAATTTTAGTATAAGACCTACATTTCTGGGATGTGATGTTTCGCGACCAAAACATTAAAGTGTACCGAACATGAATTTTAATTACATTTATGAAAAAAGCAACTGTTAAACTATGAATGTATTACGCAATCATGCAAGACATTCCTCCTAATATAGAACCTTTTTGGCATGAATTAAGTCGAGAACCATATAGAAGTCCACGTGAATCCTCGCCGACAGGACAACATCATACTACACAAAGCTTAAGTTTCTCTCTCTAAAATCTGACAAAACCCCACTGTGTGTCTGCAAGCGGAGAAGGCTTCAGTGATAACAGGTCTGATTCATGTGCTACCATAAAGCGATACAGAATTAACGAGAAAACCAACTGAACTCAAGCGGAAACGAGCTGGTCTAGAGATGCTCCCAGTCCTGCTAATTGGAAGATCATTTTCATAAAAGCTCAGTAAGGGCTGACAGTGTCGGTCCTTCACTCTCTCCCTCCCCAGATGAACTGACACAGACTTTGCAGAAACTCAGAAGTCCACAGGTGTAATCGACTCGTTTTCCAGCCGTGTTTGTCCCCCTAATTAGCCGTTCCCCCTTGAGCTGTAACAAGGGCCCTAACGAGAGTGTTTTCTGCAGTAATAACGGCTGCGGATACCTGCGGGGTGAGAGCGTGCTGCTGTTTCTCATCCTGTCAGGCAAACTGTGGCGCGCTGGGGCTTAATGATCCTGAAAACAAGACTGGGGATGAAGCGCGCCAGCCGTCCCGCCACTGCCTGTATGCACACTTAATCTAGGGATTTCAGTGTTCATGCCGATTTTTCCCCTGTGCAAACGGGAAACAACCACGCCATCAGTGATGAAACATTTTGCAGCGCTGGTCTTGATTAGAGGAGTATCAGATCGAGATTCGACCAGCTGACAGCGCTATTACCCGTAATACACCGACTCAAAGCAGCTTCACAGGACAATAACGGAGTTCATAATGCCAAATTCATATAGTGTCATTGTTCAGATCAATCTGATACTGTGAATAGTGTTAAATGTAAACTCTAACGCTCAAAATAATAGAGTAGAGCCAACTCAAATCAAACAAATTAGTTCAATCAAATGAATTTGTATGAGTATTAAGAATTTGTGTAGTCAGGGTTTGGCAAGTTTGGTCATAGAGCTCCAACCCTACTAAGCCACCACAGTATAAAACTCACGGCTCCCAGCATGCATCGCAGCATTAAGTGTGTCACCATTGTTGACATTCATGTGCTGATCCTTGATATCTGTGTGTGATATCTTACTTTTTCTACTAAACATCAACATCTAAACCTTTGTTAATTCTCAATATGATAAACTCTGCAGGACAGCGGCTCTCTAGGACCGAAATTGCCTACCCCTAAAACAATGTTATATTTGTACCCTAAGGACCAGTTGTGTGCCTTTTGCTCTTTCCCTGCCAAACACAGAATGTACCATTATTTGTGAGAAAACGCTTCCCTGAATTTTCCAGGTTTCCATGTTTTCACTGTCCGACGCTAGGGGGTGCTATTACACATCTTCTGAATGAGTACATAATCTCCTGATTAAAACACAGGGGAAGACGATGCAGAAACAAGTGATCGCATGTAAACAGATGCATATGAAAAATAACGTGATCATGTGCATTAAACATCATAAAAATCAAAACTATCTAATGTTAGTGAATGAGATGAGGAACAGGATGAGCTACAGGACTGAAGCATTAGAGGTGTAGATGGACTCGATCTCCTCATCTGTGTTTGATCATCTCTGAATCTGATCTGGAGTCAGTCTTTCACAAACACGTAAAAACGTATATATTGCATGTTCAGATATTCATAGAACAAAATATTCTATGGGCCAATCAATTTTTGTGAAAATGATCAAAAACCCTGGCGGTGGCTGGCAATTAAAAAAAAAAAAAAAAAACGCTGGCAGGGAAAGAGTTAAAGATACAGTAATATGAACAAAATTGTACCTCCTCTGTACTTCTTTTTCTGAGTGTGCATGCTCCAGTCGTCACATGATGGAAACAAACACCAACATAACAGAAGCTCTTCTAAACTAGTATAAAAGAACATTACTAAATCTGCACCTTAACGTTAATCTTACACAAAACACAATAAAACACTGGATGTTAACATTTACTGTCTCTTTTGAGTGGCAAAGCATCCTGGGAAATAGAAATCCCAGCCCAGTTTTGGTTAAATTTAAGTTAGTCTAAATTAAAATAAATCATTTCATAAAACTTAAAATGATGAAACCGCTCAGATTACTACTCTTAATGTGTTCGTTTTGTGAACTCAAAAGAAAAGAAAGTTCTAAATACTCATAAAAGTTCATTTGTTTGAACATATTTTGTTTAATTTGAGTTGGCTCTACTCTTCCATATGAGTTGAAATGCATAGAAAATCAGTAATAGTTTGATGCATATGCTGTATGTATAGCCGCCATTGCTACGTTATCTTACACTCTCAGAAAAAAAGTACAGTGCTGCCACTGGGGCAGTGCCCTAAGGTACAAAAGTGAAAAGGTAGATCTACTCACCCCTAAATGGTACATATCAGTACTTTAAGAGTGTGTGTATTAGTACATTAAAGGTACATATCAGTACTTTAAGAGTGTGTGTTAGTACATTAAAGGTTCATATCAGTACTTTAAGAGTGTGTGTTAGTACATTAAAGGTACATATTAGTACTTTAAGAGTGTGTGTTAGTACATTAAAGGTACATATCAGTACTTTAAGAGTGTGTGTTAGTACATTAAAGGTACATATCAGTACTTTAAGAGTGTGTGTATTAGTACATTAAAGGTACATATCAGTACTTTAAGAGTGTGTGTTAGTACATTAAAGGTACATATCAGTACTTTAAGAGTGTGTGTATTAGTACATTAAAGGTACATATCAGTACTTTAAGAGTGTGTGTATTAGTACATTAAAGGTACATATCAGTACTTTAAGAGTGTGTGTTAGTACATTAAAGGTACATATCAGTACTTTAAGAGTGTGTGTATTAGTACATTAAAGGTACATATCAGTACTTTAAGAGTGTGTGTTAGTACATTAAAGGTTCATATCAGTACTTTAAGAGTGTGTGTTAGTACATTAAAGGTACATATCAGTACTTTAAGAGTGTGTGTATTAGTACATTAAAGGTACATATCAGTACTTTAAGAGTGTGTGTTAGTACATTAAAGGTACATATCAGTACTTTAAGAGTGTGTGTTAGTACATTAAAGGTACATATCAGTACTTTAAGAGTGTGTGTATTAGTACATTAAAGGTACATATCAGTACTTTAAGAGTGTGTGTATTAGTACATTAAAGGTACATATCAGTACTTTAAGAGTGTGTGTTAGTACATTAAAGGTACATATCAGTACTTTAAGAGTGTGTGTATTAGTACATTAAAGGTACATATCAGTACTTTAAGAGTGTGTGTTAGTACATTAAAGGTTCATATCAGTACTTTAAGAGTGTGTGTTAGTACATTAAAGGTACATATCAGTACTTTAAGAGTGTGTGTATTAGTACATTAAAGGTACATATCAGTACTTTAAGAGTGTGTGTTAGTACATTAAAGGTACATATCAGTACTTTAAGAGTGTGTGTTAGTACCTTAAAGGTACATATCAGTACTTTAAGAGTGTGTGTTAGTACATTAAAGGTACATATCAGTACTTTAAGAGTGTGTGTATTAGTACATTAAAGGTACATATCAGTACTTTAAGAGTGTGTGTATTAGTACATTAAAGGTACATATCAGTACTTTAAGAGTGTGTGTTAGTACATTAAAGGTACATATCAGTACTTTAAGAGTGTGTGTATTAGTACATTAAAGGTACATATCAGTACTTTAAGAGTGTGTGTTAGTACATTAAAGGTTCATATCAGTACTTTAAGAGTGTGTGTTAGTACATTAAAGGTACATATCAGTACTTTAAGAGTGTGTGTATTAGTACATTAAAGGTACATATCAGTACTTTAAGAGTGTGTGTTAGTACATTAAAGGTACATATCAGTACTTTAAGAGTGTGTGTTAGTACCTTAAAGGTACATATCAGTACTTTAAGAGTGTGTGTTAGTACATTAAAGGTACATATCAGTACTTTAAAGGTGAACTATGTAGTATTTTTGCAGTAAAATATCCAAAAACCACTATGCCAGTGTTATATATTTTGTTCAGTTGAGTACCTACAATATCCCAGATGTTTCCAACTATTTGTAAATTGTGAGAAAATTGCTATTTTAACTAAGGACCGGGACGTTGCAGCATTGCATTTGAGAGAGTCGCCTGTCAATTGCGTCATATCTGCGCTATCCTCGGTTTCGGCTTTTATTTGGCAGGAGCGCTTTTCTCTTAGCAGTGTGAACAACTGAACGCATGGAGTAACGTCATAACATCGTTTTAAACACACTTAAATGTATCTAATATGATAAACAGAGCTCCATTACCTCAAAATCATAACCGGAAGAGCGGATCTGTGCAGGCGCCCGGCAAATGAGTCCCGTCCCGTCATAATAAAAGTCCCGGTATTCGCAAGGCGGGTATTTGTTTAACAATCGCTCCAGCAGCTTTGCTCAGGTCCATAACACTCGGTCCTGCTCTGCTTTAGACTACAGTAACGTTAATAACCGCATGCATGAACGTGATTTCTGCCCGAGTCCTATTTTTCACCGGCTGTGATGAGAAGACCACATCTCCCAAGATGCTGCGCTCAAACTTTGCGTCATCAAACTACACATTTGTTTTGCATAGGCGCCCTCCAGTGGACAAAAGCTGCATAGTGCACCTTTAAGAGTGTGTGTTAGTACATTAAAGGTTCATATCAGTACTTTAAGAGTGTGTGTTAGTACATTAAAGGTACATTAATACCTTCCAGGTTTTGTACCTTAGGGTACCACCCTAGTGACAGAAATGTACAAAAAATTCTGACAGTGTATTGACATTACATTATTGTCATTTGCTAAAATTGTACATTAAAAATGGTCAGTCTGATAATGAAAAATATAATCTATAACATTTTGGTTTCCCTTTATATTAAGGTGTCATTGTTACAGTGTAACAATACTATATTTAAGTACTGAGTAATTTCATTAACTATATGTGCTAACAGGGTTAGGGTCTGTGGGTTAGTTGCATGTAATTATGCATAATTTACTGTTATTACTTGAGTAACTACATGTATACCCAAGACACTTTAAAATAAAAGTCTCCATAAAGTGTTTTATTCCATAATCTATAAAAAAAATAAAACAATTTTCTAACTCAGAATATCCTGCAAATGTATGTATTTCTGTGAGTCAAAGACATGGACAATGGCAAGTAAAAATCGCAATGATTCCCCCCCAATCAGTGCAGCAGAAATGAAAAGATCCTCGTGGCTGAGGCTGGTCTAGCTGTGATGTGCATCATGGGAATATGGCGGCGAGGACAGAGAGAAAGATGGACGAATAGAGGAGGAGAAGGAAGGAGTCGCAGATGTGGCATGAAACCTGAGGCGGAGTGAGTCTGATGAAGACTGCCACTGAGAGAAGAATATCTGTCGGTCCCCTGACGCGGGCCGTCCTGAACGATAACTATCTGAACAAAAGATACGTTAACCGCTGATGAGTTAAACGATGAGCTCTGCACTGCAAAGATCCTCTTCCTCAGTCTTTAAATCAAGACACATTTACTGGAGAAGCAAAATGACTGAAGATATGGTAACACTTTATTTCCAAAGTCCTCTTTAGACATTCCACTAACTATAAGTAACTTTGCAACTACAGGTCAACTAACTGTCATTAGAGTATCAGTAGACTGTCAGATTAATATTTACTAAAATGTATTTTGTTGGTCCCCCAACACATTCTACCAAGTAACTTGGCAACTAAAATTCCACTTATTCTACTAACTCGACCCCTAACACCAAACCATCACCTACCCGTCTACTGACAGTACTAATACTCAAATGACAGTTAGTTGACGTGTAGTTGCAAAGTTACTTACAGTTAGTAAAATGTTTAAAGTGGACTATCAAAATAAAGTGTATCTGGAGATATTAAGTGTTATTTTCTGCAAAAATCCCCAAAATGGGGAAAATCAAACACTCTAAAAAAAATGTTATTTGGCAATAAATATGGTTCTTGGCTTGTAATCATAGGGAACCACTTTTGCACCATATCTTTAAAGGTGCTCTACAGCACCTGTGTCAAATATGCTAAGGTGCCATATCACATTTGATTTCTTCCTCAATAATGGTGCTAAACAGCATTAAAAATTGTTATTTGGCGTGTAGTGAACCTTTAAAGGGGCTTGAGAAGTTCTTTGTTTGGCAGTGGTGCTTTATAGCACCTTTATCACCCCCAAAAAACACTGAAAACCGCTGAAGAACCATACAGGGGCTTAAAACCCCTGAAAACCGCTGAAGAACCATACAGGGGCTTAAAACCACTGAAAAACCACTGAAGAACCATACAGGGGCTTAAAACCCCTGAAAACCGCTGAAGAACCATACAGGGGCTTAAAACCACTGAAAACCGCTGAAGAACCATACAGGGGCTTAAAACCACTGAAAACCGCTGAAGAACCATACAGGGGCTTAAAACCACTGAAAACCGCTGAAGAACCATACAGGGGCTTAAAACCACTGAAAACCGCTGAAGAACCATACAGGGGCTTAAAACCACTGAAAACCGCTGAAGAACCATACAGGGGCTTAAAACCACTGAAAACTGCTGAAGAACCATACACAGGCTTAAAACCACTGAAAAACCGCTGAAGAACCATACAGGGGCTTAAAACCACTGAAAACCGCTGAAGAACCATACAGGGGCTTAAAACCACTGAAAACCGCTGAAGAACCATACAGGGGCTTAAAACCACTGAAAACCGCTGAAGAACCATACAGGGGCTTAAAACCACTGAAAACCGCTGAAGAACCATACAGGGGCTTAAAACCACTGAAAACTGCTGAAGAACCATACACAGGCTTAAAACCACTGAAAAACCGCTGAAGAACCATACAGGGGCTTAAAACCACTGAAAACCGCTGAAGAACCATACAGGGGCTTAAAACCACTGAAAACCACTGAAGAGCCATACACGGGCTTAAAACCACTGAAAAACCGCTGAAGAACCATACAGGGGCTTAAAACCACTGAAAACCGCTGAAGAACCATACAGGGGCTTAAAACCCCTGAAAACCGCTGAAGAACCATACAGGGGCTTAAAACCCCTGAAAACCGCTGAAGAACCATACAGGGCCTTAAAACCACTGAAAACCGCTGAAGAACCATACAGGGGCTTAAAACCACTGAAAACCGCTGAAGAGCCATACAGGGGCTTAAAACCACTGAAAACCGCTGAAGAACCATACAGGGGCTTAAAACCACTGAAAACCGCTGAAGAACCATACAGGGGCTTAAAACCACTGAAAACCGCTGAAGAGCCATACAGGGGCTTAAAACCACTGAAAACCGCTGAAGAACCATACAGGGGCTTAAAACCACTGAAAACCGCTAAAGAACCATACAGGGGCTTAAAACCTCTGAAAACCGTTGAAGAACCATACAGGGGCTTAAAACCACTTAAACTCTGTGGACCCTGTACAGGGTCCGGAAGGACATCGGCATGTATATACTTTCGATTTTAAATGTCTGTGGAGGAGCTGTAATGTCGTATGTCGTATCCGTCCTTCGGATGAGACGTTAAACCGAGGTCCTGACTCTCTGTGGTCATTAAAAATCCCATGGCACTTCTCGTAAAAGAGTAGGGGTGTAACCCCGGTGTCCTGGCCAAATTCCCTCGATTGGCCCTTACCAATCATGGCCTCCTAATAATCCTCATCCACTGAATTGGCTCTATCACCCTCTCTCCTCTCCACCTATCGCTGGTGTGTGGTGAGCGCACTGGCGCCGTTGTACTGTGGCTGCCGTCGCATCATCCAAGTGGATGCTGCACACTGGTGGTGGTTGAGGAGAGACCCCTGACATGAGTGTGAAGCGCTTTGGGTGTACAGTAGTACATTTGAAAGCGCTATATAAATGCCTCATTCATATGTGGTACCATCTGAAAGCTTAGAGTCTCTACTTCCTGGAGATATGCATCACTTTGGCATTTCTTTTGGACAAAGTAATGTATTTACACTAAATTACTCTGATGTCATTTCCGCCTGGATTTGGCCGACCCAAATTGTAAAGCCTCCCATACACACACACAGTGGTCTAGGTTCAACATGTTGGAGTCATTTTACAAGAAACCCTTTAAAGTTACAGAAAACACTGCTACAAGTCATAAACATGTAAGTATATGCTGTCTGAGCTGTAAAAAACTAGGCGCTTTTTGATTTTTTTAATATAAATTAATTTGTGAACGTGTGTAACTCAGGCCCTGTGTGCTCTAGGACCCTGCAGACACTTTGGGCTGCTTCCAGCATGTATAATTAATATAATGACACTGGGATATTGCATTTATATCACTGTATATGGTGGTGGAGGGGGGTCATCCCTTCAGACTCATTTGAATAAATCTGGCATATAACATGACACAGACAAACTTCTCTATTCCACTATTTTCTGGAGTTTAGTGGAAGCAGCCCAGACTGTCTGCTGGGTCCTAGAGCACACAGGGCCTGAGTTACACACTTTCACAAATGAATTTATATAAAAAAATCAAAAAGCGCCTACTTTTTGGGGGGGTTATTACAGCTTAGACAACATATAGTTACATGTTTATGAGTCTTAGCAGTGTTTTCTGTAACTTTAAAGGGTTTCCTGTAAAATGACACCAACATTTTGAACCTAAACCACTGTATGTGTGTATGGGAGGCTTTACAATTTGGGTCGTTCAAATCCAGGCAAAAATCCCAAAAAATGGCCCTGAGTGTAAGAGTTTAAGGGTTAGTTCACCCAAAAATGAAATGTATGTCATTAATGACTCACCCTAATGTCATCAATTTAGTTTTTGGTTGAACTAACCCTTTAACAGGTTCTGTATATGGTAACAGTGCTATATAGCACCTCAGTCATCCCAAAAAACTGCTGAAGAACCACTGAATCACCAAGATCTGGTGCTATACAGCACTTAAAGGGGTTCCCAAAGCCAAAGAACCACTTTTAGACTATATAGCACCCCCTTTTTTTTTTTTTTTTTTTGAGTAAAGGATAAACAAGTTTATTCGGACTCCAGTGGCAGATATTTGGGTTACACTATATTTTAAGGTACGGTGTAATCATATACAGTTTTTAATTATGGTAAGTACATGTGACATATGTAACACTTTAAAATAAAGTGTTACAGATATTTGTTCTTGTTTTAAGCACAAACTCACTCCATTTGCTTCTCCAGTAAATAGTATATTGTGATTGTTAGGTATGTTTAGATATTTATGTTGGAAAATCACTTTTTTTTCAGTTTTTGAAGACAGATTTTAGCAGGTTAGTGTCAGGGGGATAACTGGCATGACTTGTATAAGACATCTGACATATTATCCTGATTTTTCTTGCAGGAATCAGCCTCGAATGAAGGGATAGACGTATTGGTTAAGACGTTGAAGCATCCCGGGAATCACTACACAAATGTGCTTAACATTTCTCAGACGAAATGCCTTGACATCAACGTCAAACTAATTCCTGAAGAAAGGACACGCATTAGTGGCTGTTATCAGATACGAACACAGAAAGTGAGCGCTAACTACCCGCCATCTGGCTCACACCCAAGCCAGCGGTCGCAGAAGAGAACAACAGCGCTCGTTTGGATCGTTTATCATGTGCTTCCACGAGACCTGCTCATTAAGATTCCTAACAGCCCTGGCGAACATTCACACACAGGGTTCATCCCAATGAAAGAAGCGAGATTGAGTAGGAGTATGGCTCGCTCTGAGCTATGGTAATGGAAGAGCAGCGGTTCGGCTGAACTCAAGGCAGCAGATGTCTTGTGCGGAGGCTCTTTGTTGCCAGATCAGCGGGAACCTGCACTTCTGTTGGCGCTGCTCACACTGCATTCATTTGCCTGCCAGCTGCGAATTCAGCAGCAACTTTTCATCTCATCTGTCGGCTCAGACACCAGCGCAAAGTTTTCACAATTAGCAAGATCCTCAGCAACAACTATGAAACAAAGTTTGCCTGTCAAGCAGGATCGCAAGAGCTTTATCATGGATAATAGGTCATTCTGTCATCATTTATTAAAGGGTTCGTTCGCCCAAAAATTGTGTGATTAATTCCTCCTGTGGTTGGCCAGCCGTCAGTCCTCCGCTCATCTTCACACACAGATGAAGATATTAGTGTTGAAATCCGATGGCTCAGAAAGGCCTTCATTGACACCAATGTCATTTCCTCTCTCAAGACCCATAAAGGCACTAAAGACGTCGTTACAAAGCCCATCTCACTACAGCGGCTCTACAATCATTGATGAAGAGGCCAGAAGAGTTTTTGTGCGCAAAAAATCTAAATAACGACTTATATAGTGATGGGCCGATAACAAAACAAAGCTTCAAACGGTTATGAATCAGTGAATCGATTCATGATTCGGATCGCCAGTGTCACGTGATTTCTGCAGTTTGACACGCGATCCGAATCCTGAATCGATTCGCTGATTCATAACCGTTTCATGAACCGAATCAAGTCAAAAGGATAAATAATTAATCTCTATAATCGCATGAACGCTCATGTTCATACACAATGAGCCTCATATTCATGAAACTTGAGCAGAAAAATTATTTTGTCTGTCCTGATGTACATTTTCAGATTAGCGTAAATGTTTGCATTTTCAAAATGTTAGTTGGTATGAAAGAAATGTAAAAATACATATTTGCTCCTTACCATGCCTAAGTGGTGCGTAAAACCTTTGACCGTTCTGTGTTCCAATTTAGGCAAACTGGTAATATAATGAACATTATAACATTTATTATTGAAACTGTGCTCTCATACTTCTGCCTACGTCTAGCGTGACCTTTCCGGCGTGATAACGTAGAGCAGAGCAGCGCAAGTAGAGCAATTTATGTTAAAAATAATATAAATGTTATTTTTTTTCTATATATTTATTTATGTGTGATGGTTAGTCTGGATCAGACTCTATTCCTCTGGGATCATCAGAGTCTCTGAAGCTCGTCCTCATTGATTTGGACCTTCAACCGTTGCTTCCCATTGAAGTCCATTATGAGGAGAAAAATCCTGGAATGTTTTCCTCAAAAAACGTAATTTCCTTTCGACTGAAGAGAGAAAGACGTGGACATAATGGATGAGATGGGGACGAGTACATTATCAGAACATTTTCATGTTGAAATGAAGTAATCCTTTAAACAGGTGCGGTCTCATTTGCCTTTGTTCAACGAATCTTCCGTGGACAAATTCGGTAAGTATAATAGGAATCCATGCAATCCTGCATCTCACGTAAGGACGAAGAGTTCAGGCACGCACGGAGATGAGAATGGCATGCATATATTATCTGATACGGGGAATAAGCTAAAGTCCCGAAGGCCGGCCTTTGCACATGTTTAGTTTAAGGGCTCCTCGTCTTTTTAATACAATATAATGTCACATGACATACCAACGGTCCAAAATGATCACTGACGTCTGTAATCCAGGAATGACATTAGAGAAATCACAATTTGGAGACAAACGTCTTTCTGTCATAAAAATGTAAATAATCTCAGTATTATCATTGAAAACATCAATAGTTATGCCCGAAAAGGTTTTAAATACTTTATTTATTTATTAATTTTACATTTTTGTTGTATTTTGTATTCAGAATTTCCCCAGAATGACATTTTGCGACTTTTAATCACAATAATTAAAGAAGATGCGTAATTAAGAGAGGGGAGTCGAGTCAAATGTAGTGTGTATTTAAAAATGTATATATTTGTGATATTATGAATATGCTTTGGACCGCAGAACTGACACGGCATTGAGCCTTGAACACTTTGGAGGCAAATACTTGGTCTGTATAGATTTAATTCAGGCTCTTATCCCTCACGGCTGTGGAAATAATGGTCCTTTAACTAACATAATGCATGTTGTATGGCTAGCTCTGTCAGCCAAGACCGGCTTTAGTCTCGCTCATTATGAAGGCATTGATCTCGGCTTTGGAAAACATGTACTATGTAAAGCACAACTGAAAACTGAAATGCATTTGCCCTTGTATTGCTCATTTATAGAGAGGTTGTGTTTAGCTGTATCTCGTCATTGTGCAATTAACCAAAATCAGACGAGCATGAGTTTAAACGGCAAACCCGAAGTCCTTGCGTCGCTGCAGAACAGAGCATATTCTTCCTTCACACGCCGTCACTTTGACATGCGTGCAGTAATGAGAACAATGCATTTCAACGCTCGGGATGATAAAAGTTTGTGATTAAAGCGAGGGCCGTTGAGTTTGACTCGGAGGCACGTCGAGGGAGTGTTTTACGGCCTGCTGAAACGCTGGCCTGTGAATAATGTCCATCAGAGAGGATTTTCCTGGGTGGTAATACATAAGCTGGGGACAATAAATGATTCATAATGTATAGTTTTAGCTCAGTAATTTCAGCTGTTGTACAAGGAAGAGTATTAAAGCAATTCCACACTATGGGCTCCATACATGACAGCAGCTATTGTGTCCTGTCTCTGAGGAGAGCCGCCCTCGCTTATACATATTCACACAACGTCTCTATAAGACACATGCCACGGGAAATCATGCGTTTTACAGCTTCAACCACGAGTGTAGAAGGATTAAAACCACTAATAATACTACTATCTGTTGGTTTACTGCATCGTCTTTACAGTCAAGGGTTCAGATTGGACTCAATTCATTAATCCAAATATATTTAATAATCCAAATATCTTTGAAAACTGCGTTTTAAATCGCCATCTCAGAATGGAGATGCATGCATCTCATCTCATCCACTCAGATGTGGCACTACAGAAAAACAGATGCTTCACTCCATTAGACACGATTGTCTCTCTTTACGGGGTTTGTGCATTTACAGGCATTTGTATCCTTGTATACTCATATGTTTGCTCTCTTAACATGCCTTGCAACTCATCATGTGTTTTATTATCTAAAACATTTTCCAAATGTAGAGGTTCTGGGGCCAAATAGGATTTTTCCACTGGTTGTTAAACCTGGTGGCCTTTACATTTTGAGTTCATTGAATAAACATTTTTGAGAATCGACAAACTTTATTAAAATATTATTAAAAGATTGTGTCAGCATATTGGGTAATTGTGTGTTTTATTGGTGATGACGCATCCAAATTGTGCTATTTTCATGATTTATCACATTTATTATGTGGTTCAGATACAATAATATTTTGAGTTTCTATGTATTAAACAAATTTCCTTCATTGTATCAACTCAAATTTTAATTTCAATGAACTCAAAATTTTAAGGCAACCAGGTTACTTACTTTTTTAAGTCAAACCAACAAAAAATGTTTACTGTGTGTAGAAAATACGCTGCTCTCTGAGCAACAAAAGTTGATGACGTGTTCTTCATGATAATCTTCACAAATGTTGAATCCTAAATACAGTCAGCAGAGGGGAATAAACATTATTAACCTCTTTTTTAGTATTTGTTTAAAACATTTCCCCTGATAGTTTGCTAGAGTGTGAATATTAACTGTGTTGGGGACTAGATGAGTTTAACCTGTTTAATATCCTAGACATCCAGCAAAAAATGCTCTTCTTACTCGGTCATTTTGTCTTGTTTCTAGTCTTAATATCTAACATTTCTTAAATCAAGATGCATTAACTACGTAAAATGACATTTTTGCTTGTTTTCTGGGGTAAAATATCAAAAGGAAGTGAGTTTTTGCTTAAAACAGGCAAAATGATCTGCCAATGGGGTGAGGAAAATAATCTTATTTCTGTTTGGGACGGAAACAAGAAACAAGATTTCAATCAGAAATCAGATTATTTTTCTCACCCCATTGGCAGATCATTTTGCCTGTTTGAAGCAAAAACTCTCTTCATTTAGATTTTATTTTCAACAAAACAAGAAAAAATATCTTCTGTCGTTTTACTGATCTAGTAAATGCATCTTGATTTAGAAATGTTAGATATTAAGACTCGAAAGTAAGAAGAACATTTGTTCAGTGTAGTCTCATTTAGACGCTCGCTCGCTCTCCTTTTCAAGACGAGTAAAAGCTTTAAAACAATCACAAGAGGGTTTACCGCTGTATTTTTATGTCATGGAGTAAAGCGTGACTTTATTTCAGGCATTGAAGCAGAAAGGGATCTGGAAGTGCTAAAACGCCACTGTTTATGTGTTTAGGCCCTCAATAACACGTCATCCCTGCAGCTCTTTATACTCTCTAATGTAATCTTCTTAATCTGATGTCATATCAGCCTCTGTGTAACTCACGTTGAGCTCGATCAATTAATTAGCCACCGTTAATCAGCCGCTGCGACGACACCATGCGGACGCTTTCGTGCTCCAGTCGCTTATGGCTGGAAGGAACGATTCAGTGAGGATCGTTTTGGTGAAGCAAGGCATAGTTTTAACAAATAATCCATTACTAGTCTGTTTTTAATGGAATTTATAGCTTCATTCATTACCCTTTTTGTGTTAGTAATTATTTCTAAAATACCAAAGAGCCATCTTTTCTGTCCCGGCCGTTTGTGCGGCTGATTTATGGGGCTGATTCGGCTCTGATGCTGTCTCGGCGAGGTGTGACATTTCAAAATATTTATAGCTCTGGCACATTAAGGGCTTCCTCTGAAGGTGACCGAATGCTCTTCCCTCAGCCGCTTAATTAATGCAATCCACTGCTCGCACTTCCGTCTAATTTATCCACTCCGTACTGTCGGACATGCCAGGAATGGCACCGGACACTGAAAAACACATCATAAACAAGCACCGCTTCCCAGAGCCGGATCGTCTGCCACGCCAAACCGGAGAAGCTTCCACGCCGAAGCTCTGAATCTTTAATATTTTATCGATCCGATCTAAACCTTCTGCCCAAAGTGGCAATTAAAATTCAATTAAACTGACTGAAAGCATCATATTAAATTTCAGCTCTTTACGAGCTCCCGCTAATGCTTCAGGACAAATCTCAAATATAATCACAGTCTTTTCAAATTATATGATCTCGCCCGCTTGCTATAAAAGTGACACGTTTAGGTATACTTCCAATAATTCTTTAACTATGACCCTCTAATGAATACTCTTTTATAGCCTTTAAATCAGTTATTATTGGGCATTTTAATAAAGCTAAGCGAGTGCTATTGTTTTACACGCTGCAAGAGAAATTATTTTAATTTTGCGCTTCCGTTCCAGCGAATTCCTCTTTAAAACTCTGAAGAAAAATCATTTTGGTCTAAACTACAGTATTAATATGCTTCTGAAGGATTACAGAGAGCGAGTCGAGTCTAGAAATAATTGATGACTCTGTTCCTGTTCGCTCGAGCAAGAACGACTTCAGAACATCGTTTGTCATCTGAAGCTCAAGGATGTCCCTTTATATGGACGCCCATACGTACATATGATCAATCTGAACAAACAAACTTAACTTTCCAATGCAAAAATTATACAAAATAAATACAAAACTCTCAGTCCTAGTGTGTTTTCCTGGGCGGTTGCTAAGGAAAGGTTTATACATGTTTCTAGGGTGTTTTCAGTTGCCAGGGTGTTGCTAGAGTGTTCTGATAGGTTACCAGGGTGTTGCTAGGGTATTCTGAGTTATTTCCATTGTGTTGCTAGGTTGTTCTTAATGGTAACCAGGGTGTTGTTAGGTGTTTTCTTCTGTATGCTCGTTCTGATTGGTGACCAGGGTGTTGCTAGGGTATTCTGAGTTATTGCCATTGTGTTGCTAGGTTGTTATTAATGGTAACCAGGGTGTTGTTAGGTGTTTTATTCTGTATGCTCGTTCTGATTGGTGACCAGGGTGTTGCTAGGGTGTTCTGAGAGGTAACCAGAATGTTGCTAGGGTATTCTGAGTCATTGCCATTGTGTTGCTAGGTTGTTCTTAATGATAACCAGGGTGCTGTTATGTGTTTTCTAGGGTATTCTGGGGAGTATCCAGGGTGTTGCTAGATTGTTGTTAATGGTTACCAGGGTGTTGTTAGGTGTTTTCTAATGTATTCTGAGTTGTATTGTTATGGTGTTCTGTTTGGTTGCCCGGGGATTGCTAAAGTGTTCTGAAAGGATGCCAGAGTGTTGCTAGGTATTCTGAGTCGTTGCCATTGTGTTGCTAGGTTGATCTTAATGGTTACCAGGGTGCTGTTAGGTCTTTACTAGGGTATTCTGAGTCATCACCAGGGTGTTGCTAGGTTGATCTTAATGGTAACCAGGGTGCTGTTCGGTGTTTTCTAGTGTATTCTGAGTCATCACCAGGGTGTTGCTAGGTTGATCTTAATGGTAACCAGGGTGCTGTTAGGTGTTGACTATGGTATTCTGAGTCATCACCAGGGTGTTGCTAGGTTGATCTTAATGGTAACCAGGGTGCTGTTAGGTGTTTTCTAGGGTATTCTGAGTCATCACCAGGGTGTTGCTAGGTTGGTCTTAATGGTAACCAGGGTGCTGTTAGGTGTTTTCTAGTGTATTCTGAGTCATCACCAGGGTGTTGCTAGGTTGATCTTAATGGTAACCAGGGTGCTGTTAGGTGTTTTCTAGTGTATTCTGAGTCATCACCAGGGTGTTGCTAGGTTGATCTTAATGGTAACCAGGGTGCTGTTAGGTGTTTTCTAGGGTATTCTGAGTCATCACCAGGGTGTTGCTAGGTTGGTCTTAATGGTTACCAGGGTGTTGTTAGGTGTTTTCTAGTGTATTCTGAGTCGTATTGCTAGGGTGTTCTGAAAGGTTACCAGAGTGTTGCTAGAGTGTTCTGAATGATTGCCTGGGTGTTGCTATGGTGTTCTCAATGATAGCCCTGGTGTTGCTAAGGTGTTCTGAATGATTGCCTGGGTGTTGCTATGGTGTTCTGAATGATTGCCTGGGTGTTGTTATGGTGTTCTAAATGATTGTCTGGGTGTTGCTAAGGTGTTCTGAATGATTGCCTGAGTATTGCAATGGTGTTCTAAATGATTGTCTGGGTGTTGCTAGGGTGTTCTGAATGATTGCCTGGGTGTTGTTAGGGTATTCTGAGTAGATGCCAGGATGTTGCTAGGGTGTTCTGAGTAGCTGCCAGGATGTTGCTAGGGTGTTCTGAATGATTGCCTGGGTGTTGCTATAGTGTTCTGAATGATTGCCTGGGTGTTGCTAGGGTATTCTGAGTAGCTGCCAGGATGTTGCTAGGGTGTTGTGAATGAATGCCTGGGTGTTGCTAGGGTGTTCTGAATGATTACCTGAGTGTTGCTAGGGTGTTCTGAATGATTGTCTGGATGTTGCTATGGTGTTCTGAATGATTGCCTGGATGTTGCTATGGTGTTCTGAATGATTGCCTGGGTGTTGTTAGGGTCTTCTGAATGATTACCTGGGTGTTGCTAGGGTGTTCTAAATGATTTCCTGGGTGTTGCTAGGGTATTCTGAATGATTGCCTGGGTGTTGCTATTGTGTTCTGAATGATTGCCTGGGTGTTGCTAGGGTGTTCTGAATGATTGCCTGGGTGTTGCTAGGGTGTTCTGTGGGTGTTTGCTTCCTGCTTTGAGTCGTCAGTGATCTTCTGGTCTGTAGAGATATCTTGGGTTCCTCTTTCAACGTATCTGTGGCAGTTTTCCTTCCATTTTCTGGTCCAGCAGGTAAAAACGCAGCGTCTGATCATTAGTAACATAAACACACACTCTCCTCAACAACACACATGGTTTAGGAATCATTCCTCATTTAAACTCAGAGCTTTAATACTTTGTAGCAAAGTGCTTGACTTACGCCTCTAATGACGTCATGGGATGTTCATAGGATTTAAAAACATGCAATAATTTCTGGACAAACAGATGAAAGCGGAGGGAAAGTCCTAAAAGCTGAGCCTGTGCTGAACAACACGAAACACCTGTTTGGAGGTGCATGTGCGTGTGTGTGTGTGGGGGTGGGGGGGTGGGGGGGTGACATATGAGTACACAAATGTGTGTAATGACATGGGTATGACATACACTGTTAAAAACAGGCAAATTTTGAACTTTTGCTGTACAATCGACTTGGATGTTTAAGATATTTCAACTTAAATTATGTTAAACTGACTAATTTTTTCATTAAAAAAAATGAGTTACATCTTGTTTAACTAATACAAAAAAGTTTAACAGTTCTTAACTTATTTTGATGAGTTAAAACAATGTAAAAACATATGTTGTCATATCTTATTGATCATATAATTTTTTACAGTGTAGGTATTACAGGAGAGTGTGAAATATGAGGACATTACCCATGTCACCACTTTTCAAAAGGCTTATTATTCAGACAGGAGGAGATGGGGTAGGTTTAGGGGTTTAGGGGCAGTGTGTGTGTGTGTGCTTGTGTGCTTGTGTGCATGCGTGCGTGCGTGCTTGTGTGTGTGAGGAGGTGAAGCACACAAACACATTTGTCACTGAAAGACTCAAAGCGCTCCAGACGTGTGAATGAAACGCATGGCCTGCAGCTCTCTCTCTCTCTCTCTCTCTCTCTCTCTCTCTCTCTCTCTCTCTCTCTCTCTCTCTCTCTCTCTCTCTCTCTCTCTCTCTCTCTCTCTCTCTCTCTCTCTCTCTCTCTCTCTAAATGAGATGCATGGCTCTTCTGTAGCCCTCTTTTAATTCTGTTTGAGTACATGCCTCAGTCATCTTGTCTTTTATTGACTCAATCTCGGGAAGCAACGTCGCTTTCCATAACGTGCACATCAGGCCGGCCCTCGATACCGTACTCAGTAATTTAAAGCCTTTATAGAATTGCAATTTCAGGGCTGGCTGCTTGTTTTTCTAAAATGTACTCAAGGAATTAGTTACTCCAGCCACAAATCAGACAAATTTATGCACGGTTGTAATGCGGTTTATGGCCTCATGGTACATTGCTTCAAAAACAGCAGAGGTGAAATTGTGACAAATATAACGAGGGTTTTTTTCTCCCATGTTCTCTCTCTCCATCGGCCTGATACGGCGGAGTCGCGGAGCGTGTTTACTCCCCATATACAATACATTTAATGTGATAGTCAGGGCTGCTGATTAATGCGCCTCTCGCTTTCATTACAGATAAGAGTGGCGCTGCGGTCAAGAGATAGAACGTGTGCTGTAAATCTGCTCGAATGAGCTGTAAAATGAACAGCCATCAGAAGTGAAATCCACATGCATTAGCGGTCACCGGCGGCCTGAGTGTGAGGGCATCGATCAGACGCTGAGCAAACCAATCACGCGAGCCCTATGTGTCACGTGACCGAAGAATGACACAAGAACACACTCAGAGCTTCACTACTGCCGTCAGATAGGGCCAATACAAGGAAAACTACAGGGTGTTATATTGGTATTGGTGTGCTGCATGCACAAAATTGCGGCAATGCCTTCCTATAAAGGTCCCGTTCTTCGCGATTCCATCTTTCAAACTTTAGTTAGTGTGTAATGTTGCTGTTAGAGCATAAATAATACCTGTAAAATTATAAAGCTCAAAGTTCAATGCCAAGCGAGATATTTTATTTAACAGAAGTTCCCTTTCAAAGCCTACAGCGAGCGGCCGGTTTGGACGACACCGCTGCACTTCCTGCTGTGATGACGTCACTAGAACTGTTTGTTGACGAACGCTCACAAGAACACACAAAATAGGGGGCGTGGTCTCGTTGCTCTCCAACATGGATAAGAGCGCATTCAGCGCTTGCATCGCCCCGTTACGGTAAGAGGCAGGACCTTTCTGGGCAAAGTGCGCTAAGCTGCTGTCCAATCACAACACGGGAAGCGCTGGCCCAATCAGAACTCGTTACGTTTTTCTGAAGGAGGGACGTCATAGAACAAGGAAATCATCAGGCCGTTTTTAGGACAGATAAGTAAATTGTGTGAAAAATACTGTTTTTACACGCGAAACATGAACTCATGTTATATTGCACACTGTAAACATAATCAAAGGTTCGAAAACACGCGAAGAACGGGACCTTTAAATGTCCTTGATGATGGGTGGGCCGCTGAAATAATTCGCATTACAAAAAAATCCCCAAATCCGTTGTTCTGGAGAAAACAGTGATGTTATCAGCTTATAATTTATCATATAGCGACAAAGTTGGCAGATCATTATTATAGTTTGTAATAAAGTTTGTAGAGTGGAAGGAAGGAGGCGGGAACCGGCGAACGTTTAACAACTTTTAATGTAAAAATAAATCAACAAAACGAAAGTAAACCGCGGGCAGCCCCTCACGGACGACTGCCCACACACACACACACATAATAAAACGCGGGCAGCCCCTCACAGACGACTGCCCACACACACATAATAAAACGTAAACAAATCATAACATAAATCCAGGCCTGGTCCTCTCTCGTCTTCCGCTGCCTTCGCTCCTCCTTTTATGCTCCCGTCCCTTGGCCGCGAGACGAGGCCGGTGTGTCCCGCAGCTGGTACTCATTACCACTCGTCACCGGCCAGCTCTCGCGGTCCCTCGCCCCGCTGCTTGCCACACCACATAGTTTATAGAATTAAATAAAACCTAATTAATTAATTAATTTTATTTGTAGTTGAATATCTTGGATATTCTTTTCCCCAACTGGCCAAGCCAAAGGGGCATTACCCCTCAATTTGGAAAGAAAAAAAAAATCCTATTGAAACATATTAACACAGCTAAAAGTAGGCTATTCCTCATACTGTGAGTGTTGTTAGGTAATGTTAGTGTTTAATGTTCAGTTATGTTGGACATTTAGAGGAGTTTCTGTGATGTTTTTTAATTCTGTGGTTTCCATGAAACACAGAAATGTTGCCTTGCAAATAGCTGAAATAAAATATCAGTATTTTTAATATTTTATTTTTGTTTTTTAAGTAACTCAAATGTTCTCATTTTTTCTGTTTAGTTTTAGTTCTGAAGAGTGGTGCCTGGGCTTAGGATGTGCACTCAGTGAGCTATACTAATATCCGGATTTACACCAGCCTTTTATTACATTTCCATTGTGTATGATGATGAAGGTTTGGCATGTTCAGAAAAGTAATGTTATAAGTATAAAAATATAATTAAAACTGTATTTTATCAAACTGAGTTGGACCGACTCAATTACATTTCATTGCTTGAATTAGATTTGCACACATTTTAAAAAATGTTGGGTTGTTTTAACCCAAAGTTGGGTCAAATATGGACTAACCCAGCAATTGGGTTGTTTTTAGTCCTGCGGTTGGGCTAAATATTTGCTTAAGACAACCCAATCGCTGGGTTAGTCTAGCCTAGAAATCTAGACGCACCCTAGCGGCAGCAAATTTAATCTGCCCGCAAGTGTGGTCTAGCAACTCTCAATTCCTATCTGAGCTGTATTCCTCAGAATCTGGACGGCCCAATCACATCGTGTATAGAGTCGGTGGGCGGGGCCATAATGACGACGGCCGAGTTGCGTTTGCGTGCTTCTAGTAAACACAGAAACTGGCGAACGGCGGCGGTCTTTCGAATCAGCTTTGACCGCGACTCTGGAAGACTTGGAGTTAAGCTTTTCTCTGAGAAAAGAACAAAGAACGGCACTGAAGTCATTCTTAAGAAGGGAAGATGTGTTCGGAGTTTAGCCGACCGGATACGGCGAATGTTTAATCTGTCAGCGAGCTCCGCTTCACCTTCGTTGCTCTGGTTGGTGTAGCGCTATCCTATCGCGTGCAGAGAGAGTTTGACAGACAACCGTTTATCCGCCCCTCAGATTGAGCTGTCAATGGTGAGTTTCCAGACCAAACATCTTGATGTGGGTCTGGCTTGTCAGGCTAGGGTTAGTCCAAATTTTACCCAACATTGGGTTGTTTTTTCCCCTGAATTTTTTAGAGTGTATGATTTGATTTGGGGCTACACATATTTATTGGATGGAAAACCTGCCCTCAATTAAAGGGATAGTTCACTTTAAAATGTAAATTCTGTCATCATTTACTCAGCCTCAAGTTGTCTCAAACCTGTATGAGTTTCTTTCTTCATCTGAACACAAGGGAAGATATTTTGAAGATTGTCAGTAACCAATCAGTTAACTGGAGCCATTGACTTCCATAGTATTTTTTTTCCTACTATAGAAGTCAATGGCTCCAGTTAACTGATTGGTTACTGACAATCTTCAACATATCTTCCCTTGTGTTCAGATGAAGAAAGATATTCATACAGGTTTGAAACAACTTGAGGCTGAGTAAAGGATGACAGACTTTACATTTTAAAGTGAACTATCTCTTTAATTGAGTTTGTCCAATGAGTAATTTTTGGCCCCGTTCACACTGCAGGCAAAAGTGGCCCAAATCTGATTTTTTTGGGGTCAAGTGACCAGGTCAGACCTCTTCAGAGGTAGTGTGAGCACTCAAATCTAGCCCAGATCTGATTTTTTTTCAAATCAGATTTAGACCACACACATATGTGGTCCTAAATCTGACACAGGTCTGATTTTTTTCCAAAACGGCTGCAGTGTGAACAACCAAGGCGGATTTGATGTGACTTTTACGTCAATCTATGTCGATATTTGTCACAATTATGTGCCGGCGAGATAGCCCTAGACACAACAGACACATTAACAGTAACATTAAAAACTTGACTAGATATGGAGAACAGCGATGGAGCGAGTCAGTGGAGGGAGAGGGAGGTGTTAGACCTCATTAGTATATGGGGAGATGCTTCAATTCAAGCTACGCTAGAAGGATCCTACCGTAACCGCTTTGTGTTTGAAAAAATAGCACACGAAATAGAAGAACGGGGACACAGAAAAACGTGGCTTCAGTGCCAAAGGAATGTGACAAAAGGCCAAAATAACCAATTTTGCTCTCTTTCTTTTCGTTCTTCTCCTCTTCAGCTCCTGCTCATTAATGTTAAGGCTTCCATTACACAAACATTTTTGCTTACTTCCTCTATAACCTCCCAAACTTTAGTGCAACGGCGTGCTGCGTCTGATGTCATATTGTTCTTTTGCACATGCGGGTTAGTTTGAAACCTCAAACAGTTCACACTGGAATCAGATTTAGGCCACATTTTAAAAGGTAATGTGAACAGCCAAACAAAAAATCACATCTGAGCAAAAAATCAGAATTGAGCATTAAGACTTGCGGTGTGAACGGGGCCTTTGAAGCTGTTTGGAGGAGAGTCACGGGTCACTTCATGAGCTGCTTTTGCTCAGCAAGAACAAAAATTAGAGGGCCCATCAGCCGTCATCATTACAGCCTGAGAGATGGGCTGAGACGGGTAATAGTCTCGACAGAAGGACATATTCCTGATCCATTCTCACCATGAATCAATCCGTGTATTAGGCAGTGACAGGGCGAATCCGGCCGCTTCCGACAGGCTGATTTTTCATGCCGTACGGAGGCTGTGATATGGCTTTGGGGCAGGATTGAACCCGCTGAAGAACTCCAGCCATCCTCTCCGGACTTTAGGCACGAGCGTATGACTGACGATAATAGTCCGGTGGAAATGTAGGAATGTGATAATGTTCTGCCGTCTTTATCTGGCACACATACGCACGGCAGAAGTCATTTCTCGCCGCGTGTAGATAGAGTCCTCCCGCCGTAGCGTGCGCTGGCATATGCCGTGATAAAACATGCATGGGAAATTAAAAATAAACACATAGTATGATTGCTCTTTGTTTTGCAGCTAAGGGGGAACAATTATATCTTCATAGCGGAATGGAGCGTTCTCAAACAGATCGTCTTCCTCACGCTGCTCGGCAGATGGCGGGAGGATGTGCAGCTATCTTACTCACGGAAATGAAAAGAACTCTTTATAAACGTCACACACAATTAGAGTCAGTGTTGAGACAAAGAGGCCATCAAGCACACGTCTGACAGTAGGGCTCCAACTTTCTTCTTTCCTAAATTATTCTGTTCTTGTAAATGACAGCAAAGGAAGCTGGTCTGATGTGACTGTCATGCTTCATTCTTAGTGAAAATATGCCCGTTGCTCAGTTTCCTCATGTACAGAAGCATATCAAGAGTTCGGATTAGGTTTGTGGGTCACAAACTTTGACTGAAGGTCCGTGATACTATCAGGATGTTCAGTGGACACCATGGGACACTGCAAAAAATGCTCTTCTTACTCAGTCATTTTGTCTTGTTTCTGGTCTAAATATCTAACAATTCTCAAATCAAGATGCATTTACTAGATCAGTAAAACGACATAAGATATTTTTTCTTGTTTTGTTGCAAATAAAATCTAAATGAAGTGAGTTTTTGCTTCAAACAGGCTAAATGATCTACAATGGGGTGAGAAAAATAATCTTATTTCTGATTGAAATCTTGTTTCTTGTTTCCGTCCCAAACAGATTATTTTTCTCACCCCATTGGCAGATCATTTTGCTGCCAATATAGTAGCATATTTTGCCGTCAATACAGCCGACATTGTCTTTGCTGTATCAGTAGGCTATATATTTATGTTTAGCAGGAAGTATAGGCCTTCCCTGCAGTCAATTAGCTGCATCAGAAACGTTTCTGCTGTGAAAAGACATAGAAAACGCCACACACACACACATACACACACACACACACACACACACACACACACACACACACACACACACACACACACACACACACACACACACACACACACACACACACACACACACACACACACACACACACACACACACACACACACACACACACACACACACACACACACACACACACACACACACACACCTTTGAGTTAATTTATAGTATCAAATAAACATGAATGACCTTCAGAAGGAATGTTATTTCAACCGAAGTCAGTACACACTATTGTTCAAGTTTAAATCCATCAACGTTATTCTACGAACTTTCTTGACGGCTTCGTCGGACAAAAATGCCGAATTCGGCGGATTGTCATTGTTCAGATCGCCTGTCAATCAAACTCCCGGCGAAGGGGGAATTAATTAAACACTCTTAAAAATAAAGGTTCTTAAATGGTTCTTTTGGCAGGGTGTATGGTTCCTTGAAGAACCTCCAAAGAAACTTTCCATCGCACAAAAGGTTCTATGTCGTGCAAAAAGGTTCTTTAGACTATAAAATGGTTCGAAAAAAAGTGGTTCTTTAAAGAACCTTTCCCAAAACGGCTCTTTGGGGAACCAAAAATAGTTATTCTACACTCTTAGAAAAAAAGGTACAGTGGAGGTACAATTTTCTCCTCTTTTTGTGACGGCCTGTTATTAACAGCCTGATGATTTCCTTGTTCTGTGAAGTCCCTCCTTCAGAAACACGTAACGAGTTCTGATTGGGCCAGCGTTTCCCGCGCTGTGATTGGACAGCAGCTTAGCACGTTGCCCGGAAAGGTCCCGCCTCTTATCATAACGGGTAGATACGCGCGCTCAATGTTATTGCAAAAATGTCTATATTGCCTTATCAATTTGAGCCGGAATCAGACCCGGAGAATACCGAAGAGGATCGATTACAACCTGCTCAGGAAAGACTTTTGCTGGATGTTTCAGAATGGTCAGCTGTCTATTCAGGAGTTTAAACTGATCATAAACACCAACAATCGATGGTGTCTGAATGAATTACTACACTTTTATATGCTAAGTTTTTCGGATTAGTTTCAATTACCATCTAACGTTAGTTAACAAAGCTAAACAGCGTTGCACTTTGTGTCATGAGTTACATAAACTATTAAACGGACCGACTTAAAATAATAAAATACACTTACCGGTTGTGGTCCATAAACAACAAAGAGGGAACTGCGTCATCTTTCTGCGAATAATCTTTCTGCGAATTCGGCATTAAACTGATTGAGATTGAGGAAGCTTTAGAGCATAGTTTTAGATTGTGATTATAATTTTCCGGAACCGAGTTAACCATAAACTGTAGCCATTGATCTCTACGTACAGCGTCCGTGGGAAGGCCAAACAAAGGTGATCTGACTCCGGGATGAAAATAACAGCGTTTCAACGGCATGGGGACAAACACACTCTACAAAAACAACGCTTCCTATTCTCGACCTGCGAGAGCAACGAGACCACGCCCCCTATTTTGTGTGTTCTTGTGGGCGGAGCTTTAGTCAACAGACGGTTCTAGTGACGTCATCACAGCAGGAAGTGCAGCGGTGTAGTCCAAACCGGCCGCTCGCTGTAGGCTTTGAAAGGGAACTTCTGTTAAATAAAATATCTCGCTTGGCATTGAACTTTGAGCTTTATAATTTTACAGGTATTATTTATGCTCTAACAGCAACATTACACACTAACTAAAGTTTGAAAGATGGAATCGCGAAGAACGGGACCTTTAATAGGGTGTAGAGGAGCATTTTACCAAATATATGCACCATATTACATTTTCATTATAATTGTTAATGCTCTTCAATATTTTATGCATGTTTAAATAAATCTGGCAAATTTTTATGACAGCCAACATTTAAATGTTTACATTTTATATAACTTTATTGTTAAAAAAAACAAAAAACATAATTGGGTCTAATTTAAGTGTTTTTATACAAATCAGTTAATATTCAACTTCAATATTATAGTAGACTCGTAGCCTAACTCCCATAGTTTACGGCATTAGTTCAGAGATTTGTTTTTATTGAGGAAATGTGTCATATATTGTACCTGATATATATCCAAAATTACGGAGCCGCGCACGTGACATGCAAGAAATAAAATGGTAAATTGTGCGCACGATTTAGTCTATTCGTTTTTTACTGCATGTCATGTGCGGGGCTCCGTATGAAATAATCCATGTTGAATTGAATTGAATCGAATCAGAATCGAATTGAATTGGCAAAGGTGTGTCAATACCCAGCCCTGCTTTTAACCACAGATCAGTTTGAGAATATTTTTGCTGGAACTATGATTTGACAATCCATTCTCACTCCCAAGGCGTCAAAATCCGAAGCATGGTCAAGTGCCGTCCGTGTCACAATGAAGAGTGCCCCGTGGCGTCATTTTTCCACGTGCTGGGTGCTCCATTCATTTCAACGAGAAACCTTTGGCGTCATACATGCCAGGTTTGGGAATATTATCGTCATGGTGAAATTTTATTGTTTTATAATTTTGCCATTATGACATGTTGGAGTGTGATTTTCAATTTTATCAGCAAGCATAATTTAATTTACATTTATTTTATTTACGCTATTTAGACATGCTTAACATGTAACCCAACCCCACCCCATCCCTAAACCTAGCCGTTTGTCTGAACATGATATAAAGCACAGGATATACGTCTGCATCCACGATTTATTCAGGAAAGTTAAATAATTTTTAAATAAGTTAAAGTTTTCTGAGGCCAAACGATTGATTTGCATGAAGAAAATCCCCAAAAGCGATCAGCATCTCCATCCACCAAAGATCATGAACACATCACATTTCAAATATTGCTGTCCGTTACATGAGGTTTCATAGTGAAATGTCATTGGCTCTCGAGTGTCTTGTGACCGATCGTGTCATTACGTCAGCATTGATTGTGAAATGTCATTGGCTCTTGTTTGTCTTGTGACCGATTGCCTCATGCTCAGGAGTCGTTTGAATCTTTTGAATGAGATATAAATGAGTTCGTTCACGGGGCAGTGGGATCATCATTTCAGCGATTAAAACATCAAGATCAACTCTGTTCCTCACATGAAGACATCGTCTGACTTCAGAAGACTTGGAATGCAACATGAGTTAATACTTTTATACTGCTTTAGTCAGTTTTTGCAATAAATACGTGCGACTGTACATTTATTTACCTGTTATGCATTTTATATTGTTTAGGTGTGGGTAGGTTTAGGGTAGGAGTTGGGTTAGTTGCTCCAAAATATAAAAGTATCCTTTAAATATTAATAAAATCATGTCTGCTTTTAGAAATGCAAAGAATTAAATGCGTCTGTGTATGACGCCAAAGGTTTCTCATTGTAATGAATGGAGCACCCAGCGCGTGGAAAAGTGACGCCACGGGGCACCTTTAGCGTCCTCATTGTGACGCGGACGGCACTTGACCATGCTTCGGATTTTGATGTCTTGGGAGTGAGAACGGGTTGGATTTGATCATTGAACGTCATTGGTAACATCAGACTTTGCGACCATATTTGACTATTGATGCTTTTTGTTTATTTGAGCAGCCCCATGTCAACTTCTGACTCAACCAATGACAGGAGTTTGGGGTGGGGCTATCTGACTGATTGACCAATGACAGAGGAGGAGAGTGAGGAGAGCAATGACATCACATAAAAACTGCTAACAGGCAAAATACACAATACTATGTTTATGTGTTGAATCCGTTCATCCATCCATTCTCCAACCCGATTGTTTTTGGTAGGGAATATCCCAGCGTCTCAGGCTTTGGATTATCCATCAGAGTGTTGACTCTAATTTCTCATTGTGCTGTAGGGTGATCTGATGTTTTTACCACATGGATATTTCCCATTACGATCCTTACCTTGATCTCAGCAGAAGAGAGAAGGAGTGAGAGAGACAGAAAGTGGCAGAGAGGAAGATCTTTGAGGTGGTTGCTGTGTGTATGTTTCATGAACCTTGAGGAAACATTCAGTGTGCTGTCAGGAACCATCCATCATTCACACTCCCTCTATAAACACATTCAAACATTGATGAGTTGTTTGAATGACACGTTTCCATCAGGTATCAGTATGAGTGTTGATGCTCAGCAGGAGCTGGAGATGTGTTTGGGTTATAATGATCTGGTTCCTGCTGTCTGACCCAACGAACAGGAGCTTTTTTTCCTGATTTGGTGACACTGTAAAAAATTAGAAAATTTAATTTTCTTAGAAAAAAAATAGAAAAAAAGTTACCTGGTTCCTTAAAATTTTGAGTTCATTGAAATTAAAAATGTTAGTTAATACAATGAACATTTTTTGAGATTCGACAACCTTTATTAAAATATTATTAAACGCTTTTGTAAGCATATTGGGTAATTGTGCATTTTATTTGTGATGATGCAGCCAAATTGTGCTATTTTCATGATTTATCACATTTTTTATGTGATTCAGATACAATAATATTTTCAGTTTCTATTTATTAAACAAATTTCCTTCATTGTATCAACTCAAATTTTTAATTTCAATAAACTAAAAATTTTAAAGCAACCAGGTTACTTACTTAAACCAACAAACGTTTAAATATTAAAAATAAAAGGATTCCTCTCTGGAGAAGCGTTCGGTCTTTCCGCTCGCATGTAAAGAGCGAATCGGCCATAGTGCGAGCACAACTGGCTTTTAAAGGGAAAGGGAGATGAGACTCTGATTGGTTTATTGCACGTTACGCTCAAAACACACCCATGACTCATTTAGTGGTGACCCCGAATAGTCGAAGATTCGATGCATTGATATGCAGAGCCGGATTCAAACTGTATCTCATGGCCGAATCTTTGTGGGTGTTATGAAACCAGGATCATACCATTTTGGCAATATGGAGGTGCTCAATATTTTAAAGATGTGTGCGACCCCTTCAAGGGAAGCTCAGCGCCACGCCTTAAAAATTCAAACACATTATTTTCAATGAGTGTACACTAACCGGCGGCGGCATTCGGTGCCTGTCCGCGGCGACTCAGGAAGTTGTTTAAAATCCTGCCGTGCCACAGAGCGCCATTTCAAGGTTTTATTTTAAATTTATATTATATTTCCCTCAAATCGTCAATGTACTGATTTTTCCCTGTGCTACAAGATACACTCATCATGAGCTCTTCAGTCAGAAGTCGATTCAGAATGGAGCTCGTGTGTATATAATGTGTGTGTGAGATCCTGAGACGGCGCTGAGCTTCATTCCGGTGTGAGACCTGCTTTAGGCTCAATCGGCTTAAAGGGTTAGTTCACCCAAAAATGAAAATTATTTCATTAATTACTCTCCCACATGTCGCTGGACACCTGTAAGACTTCGTTCATCTTCAGAACACAAATGAAGATATTTTTGTTGAAAGCTGAGAAAGGCTGAGAAAGGCTTCAGATAGGCCTCCATTGGGATTCAGTCCATTCCCACTCACAAGACCCATAAAGGCCCTAAACACATCGACACAAAGCCCATCTCACTACAGTGGCTGTACAATAATTTTACAAAGCGACGAGAATAGTTTTTGTGCACAAAAAAAATCTAAATAATGACTATCCGCCAAGAAATTTTCTTCCGTGTTGGTTTCTGATGTGAACTCATGCGATAGCGGCGCTCCTTCTCTTCCGGGTCATGTATTGAACGGTGGAGTTGCATCATATTCTCGCGCATGCGTCGAGTTCACGTCAATAACTTAGTGGATAAAGTTGTTATTTTGATTTTTGTGCGCACAATAACTATTTTCGTCGTATTGTAAAATTATTGTACAGCCACTGTAGTGAGATGGACTTTGTAATGTCGTCTTTAGGGCCTTTATGGGTCTTGTGAGTGGGTCAGTGGGAATGTACTGAATGCCAATGGAGGCCTTTTTGAAGCCTTTCTCAGCTTTCAACAAAAATATCTTAATTTGTGTTCTGAAGATGAACGAAGGTCTTACAGGTGTCCAACGACATGAGGGTGAGTAATTAATGAAATAATTTAATGTTTGGGTGAACTAACCCTTTAAGAACGGTCATGTTAACGCACTCAAAGTGTTCTTTTCCTTGCTAGACAGGTATTTTTTTAGGTTTATTTATCAAAATGTTCTTTTATATATTTGTGTGATGTTCTGTATTTCAATCGCGGCTTTAACATGTTATGAGAAAACATTTTACGAATGTTTATCCACCACATTACCTTTTATTTAAACCTAAATAAGAAAGCCATTGTCAGTTCGTCTGTCAGTTCGTCTGTCAGTTCATCTGTCAGTTCATCTGTCAGTTCATCTGTCAGTTCATCTGTCAGTTCGTCTGTCAGTTCGTCTGTCAGTTCGTCTGTCAGTACATCTGTCAGTTCGTCTGTCAGTTCATCTGTCAGTTCATCTGTCAGTTCATCTGTCAGTTCGTCTGTCAGTTCGTCTGTCAGTTCGTCTGTCAGTTCATCTGTCAGTTCGTCTGTCAGTTCATCTGTCAGTTCATCTGTCAGTTCATCTGTCAGTTCGTTTGTCAGTTTATCTGTCAGTTCATCTGTCAGTTCATCTGTCAGTTCATCTGTCAGTTCGTCTGTCAGTTCGTCTGTCAGTTCATCTGTCAGTTCATCTGTCAGTTCGTCTGTCAGTTCGTCTGTCAGTTCGTCTGTCAGTTCGTCTGTCAGTTCGTCTGTCAGTTCATCCGTCAGTTCGTCGGTCAGTTCGTCTGTAAGTTCGTCTGTCAGTTCATCCGTCAGTTCGTCCGTCAGTTCGTCCGTCAGTTCGTCTGTCAGTTCGTCTGTCAGTTCATCCGTCAGTTCATCCGTCAGTTCGTCTGTCAGTTCGTCTGTCAGTTCGTCTGTCAGTTCATCCGTCAGTTCATCCGTCAGTTCATCCGTCAGTTCATCCGTCAGTTCGTCTGTCAGTTCATCTGTCAGTTCATCTGTCAGTTCATCTGTCAGTTCATCCGTCAGTTCGTCTGTCAGTTCGTCTGTCAGTTCGTCTGTCAGTTCGTCTGTCAGTTCGTCTGTCAGTTCGTCTGTCAGCTCATCTGTCAGTTCGTCTGTCAGTTCGTCTGTCAGTTCATCCGTCAGTTCATCCGTCAGTTCGTCCGTCAGTTCATCCGTCAGTTCATCTGTCAGTTCGTCTGTCAGTTCGTCTGTCAGTTCATCTGTCAGTTCATCTGTCAGTTCATCTGTCAGTTCATCCGTCAGTTCATCCGTCAGTTCGTCTGTCAGTTCGTCTGTCAGTTCGTCTGTCAGTTCGTCTGTCAGTTCATCCGTCAGTTCGTCTGTCAGTTCGTCTGTCAGTTCATCCGTCAGTTCGTCTGTCAGTTCGTCTGTCAGTTCGTCTGTCAGTTCATCCGTCAGTTCGACTGTCAGTTCGTCTGTCAGTTCGTCTGTCAGTTCGTCTGTCAGTTCATCCGTCAGTTCATCTGTCAGTTCATCTGTCAGTTCGTCTGTCAGTTCGTCTGTCAGTTCATCCGTCAGTTCGTCTGTCAGTTCGTCTGTCAGTTCGTCTGTCAGTTCATCCGTCAGTTCGTCTGTCAGTTCGTCTGTCAGTTCATCTGTCAGTTCATCCGTCAGTTCATCCGTCAGTTCATCCGTCAGTTCATCCGTCAGTTCATCTGTCAGTTCGTCTGTCAGTTCGTCTGTCAGTTCATCTGTCAGTTCATCTGTCAGTTCATCTGTCAGTTCATCCGTCAGTTCATCCGTCAGTTCGTCTGTCAGTTCGTCTGTCAGTTCGTCTGTCAGTTCGTCTGTCAGTTCATCCGTCAGTTCGTCTGTCAGTTCGTCTGTCAGTTCGTCTGTCAGTTCATCCGTCAGTTCGTCTGTCAGTTCGTCTGTCAGTTCATCCGTCAGTTCATCTGTCAGTTCATCTGTCAGTTCGTCTGTCAGTTCGTCTGTCAGTTCATCCGTCAGTTCGTCTGTCAGTTCGTCTGTCAGTTCGTCTGTCAGTTCGTCTGTCAGTTCATCCGTCAGTTCGTCTGTCAGTTCGTCTGTCAGTTCATCTGTCAGTTCATCTGTCAGTTCGTCTGTCAGTTCGTCTGTCAGTTCATCCGTCAGTTCGTCTGTCAGTTCGTCTGTCAGTTCATCTGTCAGTTCGTCTGTCAGTTCGTCTGTCAGTTCGTCTGTCAGTTCGTCTGTCAGTTCGTCTGTCAGTTCGTCTGTCAGTTCGTCACATATTCACTATTAACTACAACATTTGCCTCAATAAACTCCTAATTTACTGCTTATTAATAGTTAGTAAGGTAGTTTTTGTAGCGTTTAAGTTTAGGTATTGGGTCGGATTAAGGGATGTAGAATAAGCTCATGCAGAATAAGGCATTAATATGAGCTTTATGAGTGCTCATAAACAGACTAGTAATATGCATGATCATAAGCAACTAGTTAATAGTTAATAACTGAACCTTAAAATAAAGTGTTACCCAATATTCTATTTAAAATGTCACACTTACTATTTATCTAACAGTTTAAAGGGTTTCTTCACACATAAAAAACATATAGATGGATTTAAGCGGGTCCCTCATAAAGGGTCATCATATTTGGGGGTCCTTGGCATCATAAAGTTTGAAAACCCCTGGCCTAGATGATTCGACTATCAGTCGACCATAGAAATATTCGACAATTCTGATTCGAGTGTGTAAATCCTTAGTCGGGAACAGCCCGAGACTCATTAGGAGACGAGGGAGAACCTTTTTTGACTGTTTTTTTTTCCATTACTAAACTAGCAAAAGTGGATTTGGACGTGCCTTAAATGCACCTGTGCCATGCGCTCAGATCAGTAAAATAGGGCCCAATGCTGTGCTAAACGGAGTTGCATGGAACGGCGCCTGAATATTTAGTTGAGCTTATTAAGCCGTATAGTGCAGGTATAAGGCTAAGATCAGCAAACAGTTTCTTTTATGCCTGGTTCAGTCTACACGATAATAGCCCGAATTTGGCAACATCTGTTTGACGTCAGGAATTCGTAAACGTTAATGGACGTCGGGACGCAAGAATCGATTGTTTCATCTCGTAGAGTGTGTCATAGTATACGACGACCGAATCCGCGTCTGCGATAGTTCACGACGTCATGACAGAAAGACTAGCATGTTTAATTTTTTTTCCGGTCCTTCACGACGGGTTCCGTCACGTGTGATGCTGACCAACCGGAGCACAGACAGTTTTCGTACACAGCTTTCAAACACGGCGAAACGCAAGAGAGATGACGGAGCGGCTAACTTTAGGTGGAATTATAAAATGGAGAAAAGGTTCGTGGAGTTGTGGCAGCAGTACTCCTGCCTGTACGGTGTGTCATCGACGGACTAACACAACCAAATAAGAAAAATGCTGGCGAACGATAGCCGAAGCCCTTCAGGAACCCGGTGAGTTACGTTACTGGAATGTAAGCTTAAAAGATGTTTTACAAATATGTTGTGGTGGCAAGCTTTTACTACTGGGTAATAACTAGATATTTAATATAAAAAGAACAATATTTTACCTCAAGTTCTCTTTGGAGCATTGACAGCCCATAATGTCCTCTTCCAGCAAGCCAGGAACATGTCTTTTGTTGGGTTTTATTTTTGAGCTTTTCTAAACATTAAACAGCCAAATCACGCCGCTTCAGACATCGTTTGCTTACGCTCTTGTTCCTGAAAGTTGATGACATCACGCACGTCGTGACAACAAGCGATGATTGGTCGAGTAGCAACGTGTAGTCAGACATGTTTCTAGTTCAGGACACGACAAGATTTTAGGAGTAGAAATCATGTAATCTGACACAGTAACTATCGTAACAGACAAACATATCTTGTAGTCTGAACCAGGCATTAACTGTTCCTCAAGCACGTCTTAAAATGAAAGGTGATCGTGCTTTCTCTGTCGCCGGTCCGAGATTATGGAATAGCCTGCCGTTGGATGTTAGATCTTCCATTAATCATAATGTTTTTAAGGACCGCTTAAAATCGTTTCTATACTCTGGCGTTTTAGTACATCAGTACATGGATGTTTTGTATTTGTCTTGTTGTTTTGTTGGTTTCTTTTTAACTGCGATGTACAGCACTCTGGAGCTACAGTGGTAGTCTGTAAGGTGCTAGATAAATAAATAAATGAAGAAACGAACGAGTTCTCCACGCTCATCACTGCTCACACACGAATCAGCACAACATGTCAACGCCACAATGGGACATTGGCTTTTCTACAATGGAAGACAGTAAAGGTGCATCATCCATCTTTTTTTTACAGTCTATGGTATAAATGTGAATGTTTTCTTCCTTTTGTCAGTGCTGTCAATGTTGTGTCTACTTCTGAAAGTGTGATGAGAAGGATCGCACCTCGTTCTGTTCTTGATTTATTTCAGATGAAGGTATAAAGTGTAGGAGTGATAATTTGGTCTGCATTCTCTTACACTGTCAGAAAAAAAGGTACAGTGCTGTCACTGGGGCAGCTAAAGTACAAAACCGAAACGGTACTGGTACCACTTTAGTATGAGGAACACATATTCACTATTAACTCCGCCTTCTGCCTCAATAAACTCCTAATTTACTGCTTATTAATAGTTAGTAAGGTAGTTTTTGTAGCGGTTAAGTTTAGGTATTGGGTCGGATTAAGGGATGTAGAATAAGCTCATGCAGAATAAGGCATTAATATGAGCTTTATAAGTGCTCATAAACAGACAATATCTTGTAATATGCATGATCATAAGACACTCGTTAATAGTTAAAGTGTTACCAAGGTACTAATATGCACTCTTAAAGTACTGATATGTACTTTTTAAGATGTTAGGGGTGAGTAAGGTGCAAAGATGCACCTTTTTTGTACCTTATTGTACCGGCCCAGTGACAGCACTGTACCTTTCTGAGAGTGAAGGTCATAGCTTTGATTCCCACCAACACCAGAATGAGAGAATAAAGTGTCAAATATGTAATCCTAATTACCTAAGAAAAATGTGTTTCTTTCAGGGCAAATGCTGTATACATTGAATAAGGAGTGGCATCGCTGACCCAGTTTGAACCCGAGTCTCCAATCAACATTAATGCCTTATTCACCGACGGTTTTATTGCGTTTAAAGACATAAAGCGGATGAATGTTCTGACGGAGGTTACAAACAGTATCGCACTGCTTTTACTTCCGCTGTCATCAATCACGGCATGAAACCTTTAACAGTGAAGCGGAGAATGTGAACCGCTTGAGAGAAAACTTGCAGAAATGGGGTGAAAATATTTGAAAACGAGTGAGCGGCAACCGAAGGGGGGGAAGAAAAGAAAAAGCCGGCTTCGGAAAGAGAACAAAGTTTCCTTCAACAGAGCAGAAAAAGGCACCTGAATTTATTATTTCATCTCTGCATTTGACAGTTACTGCAGTGCCATCTTCTTATTCTGAGCGTGTCGTATTTTATTCATAAATCCAGAGGTGGAAGAGAGGATGGTCGAGCGGAGGAGAGGGAGTCGGACCGGGGAGAGGGGGAAAAAATAGAAGAGCGTGCAAAAGTTCTTTGTTTTGGATCCGTCTGCAGGGCCACATGCGGCCTGAGTGCGGCGCCGTTCCTGACACGCCTAATGATGTACGGTAATGCCATCTACGCCTGATTATTTCTGACACCGAGCCATCGGCTTTCCGAGGAGAGTGTCTGGAATTCTGGGACACGCTGAAGAAAGCGATTCATTAAATGTAAGACAGGTATGACATCCCACTTCAAGGCAACAGCAGCCATATGTGCGGAGGGAGGGGTTTTTTCTGGTCATACTGGGGAGGAGATGGCAAGTACAAAGCAATGCCTGGCTGTTTTTGGAGATGACATAAAACTCGGAGGCAGGGAAATGGAGGCAGGAGACTGGAAAATAATGGCTAATGGAGGGATTTAGCCTCGGGCGCTATGCCTGCTTTGCCTACTTCTGTATAACTAGTATATTTATAATTCAAATACATACCTTTAATAATTAACTACCACTGACTATTAAAGGAGAATACAAGATTGGGTGAAGTAACGCTGACTGCATCAAGGAACAAAAGGATGGTTCCATCAGTTCAGCCGGACCGCTGACAGCGACTCCATTAGCCCAAAGATCGGCGCGGCTTGACGGATTCGCGCTTGTTTTATTCGCGCCCAATCAACCCAATGTCCCAGCGAAAGATGCCTGTTTACAGTCCCAGGGAGGACGGGATATTTAGGCCTGGATTTGTGCTTGTTTCCAAGATTGCACAAATCTGCGCTGTGAAAAAGAATTATAAAAATAAGTAACCTGGTTGCCTTAAAATTTGGAGTTTATTGAAATAAAAAAAATTTGTCGATACAATGAAAGAAATTGGTTTAATGAATAGAAACTCAAAATATTATTGTATCTCAACCACATGACTGGTTTTATGGTCCAGGGTCACAAATATTAATCATTGTGTGTCAATTAACAAAAAGGTACACATCGGTCCATAGAGGACAGACGTCCACGTCATCAACACATGTTCTTGACTTAAATGTGCTCTCATTTCAAGACCCGCCGCAGATTATTGTTGAAAAAGTTAAATGTTATAGAGGTTTAAGTTTCTGAAAATGTATTTATGAACATATATATATATATATATATATATATATATATATATATATATATATATATATATACACTGTAAAAAATGTTGTTGGTTTAACTTAAAAAAGTAAGTAACCCGGTTGCCTTAAAATTTTGAGTTTATTGAAATTAAAAATTTTGAGTTGATACAATGAAGGAAATTTGTTTAATAAATAGAAACTCAAAATATTATTGTATCTGAACCACATAAAAAATGTGATAAATCATGAAAATAGCACAATTTGGCTGCGTCATCACCAATAAAACACACAATTACCCAATATGCATACAAAATATTTTAATAATATTTTAATAAAGGTTGTTGAGGAATCTCAAATAATGTTCATTGTATTAACTCAAATTTTTAATTCCAATGAACTCAAAATTTTAAGGTTTTTACCGATTTGAGATTCGACATCCTTTATTAAAATATTATTTAAAGATTGTATAAGCATATTGGGTAATTGTGTGTTTTATTGATGATGACGCAGCCAAATTGTGCTATTTTCATGATTTATCAGATTTGTTTTATGTGGTTCAGATACAATAATATTTTGAGTTTCTATTTATTAAACAAATTTCCTTCATTGTATCAACTCAAATTTTTAACTTCAATAAACTCAAAATTTTAAGGCAACCGGGTTACTTACTTTTTGGGTATCACTTTAGTATAGGGAACACATATTCACTATTAACTCCGCCTTCTGCCTCAATAAACTCCTAATTTACTGCTTATTAATAGTTAGTAAGGTAGTTTTTGTAGCGTTTAAGTTTAGGTATTGGGTCGGATTAAGGGATGTAGAATAAACTCATGCAGAATAAGGCATTAATATGAGCTTTATAAGTGCTCATAAACAGACAATATCATAGTAATATGCATGATCATAAGACACTCGTTAATAGTTAATAACTGAACCTTAAAATAAAGTGTTACCTGTTTTAAGTTAAACCAACAAAAATGCTTTAGAGTATATTAGTGGTTTGTAATATAATATTAGGCCGCACCTAGAATGGAAAATGGTGAGTGAACTCACAGAGGTCTTAAAGTGGAATGATCATTATTAATAATATTATAGTAAAATGTCCTCCAAAGAAACGACACAACAAAAGATCATTGGTCAGGTCCGTATGTGTCTGATACAGCAAGAAATCAATAAACCACATGCATTTATTAAAAGGCTCCTCCAGTTACACTATAGATCATATTTCATCTATAATGCTCATAATAAACTGTTAAAATGGTATACATGTAAACATCTTCACAGAGCCACGCATTTAGAAAACGAATTATGTTCATAAATCATAAAACACACACTCCTCGTAGAACTGAATTCAGCTCTGTGTGCTTCTGTCACGTTAACGCGCCGCTCGCATCAGGAGGTTTTATTCACTTGACCCATAAAAATGTAATGAAAGAATACGGTATAAAAAAAAGAAAGCAGTATCTTGAACACTCGGTTTTCTTTATTTATTTGCAGGTTCTCATCACAAACAAAAGACAGAAGGACTAACAGAAGTATCTTCAGAGGAAAAGCAGTGGTCACCAGATATCATCGTGGCTGTTTTTTAGCCGTGTTCTGCCGCGCTTCCACAAACACGGCGATGGAAAACATTTGCATATCTGTGATAATAAGCTTGATCATCTGGAGGAGCCACATGTCAGGATATTCCTCTTTGATGTCGCTCATACATATTAAAAGTCCTCTGAGACATTGGGACCACTTGTGAATTGTGTGTGTGTGTGTGTGTGTGTGTGTGTGTGTGTGTGTGTGTGTGTGTGTGTGTGTGTGTGTGTGTGTGTGTGTGTGTGTGAGCCTGTTTATGTGGTTTATGAGGACACAAATTTGTATAACTACATGGGTATTACACTGGTATTACACTATAAATGTGGTTTATGAGGACATATCAAATGTCCTCATAATTCAAATGGCCTTAAAAACATACTAAATGATGTTTCTTTGAGAAAGTAAAAATGCAGAATGTTTCCTGTGATGGGTAGGTTTAGGGGCAGTGTGTGCGTGTGTGTGTGTGTGTGTGTGTGTGTGTGTGTGTGTGTGTGTGTGTGTGTGTGTGTGTGTGTGTGTGTGTGTGTGTGTGTGTGTGTGTGTGTGTGTGTGTGTGTGTGTGTGTGTGTGTGTGTGTGTGTGTGTGTGTGTGTGTGTGTGTGTGTGTGTGTTGGGTAGGTTTAGGGGCAGTGTAGGGGGATAGAAAACGGTTTGTACGGTATAAAAACCATTACGCCTATGGAATGTCCCTGTAAACCACATAGACCAACATGTGTGTGTGTGTGTGTGCGCGCGCGTGTGTGTGTGTGTGTGTGTGTGTGTGTGTGTGTGTGTGTGTGTGTGCGCGCGCGTGTGTGTGTGTGTGTGTGTGTGTGTGTGTGTGCGCGCGCGTGTGTGTGTGTGTGTGTGTGTGTGTGTGTGTGTGTGTGTGTGTGTGCGCGCGCGTGTGTGTGTGTGTGTGTGTGTGTGTGTGTGTGTGTGTGTGTGTGTGTGTGTGTGTGTGTGTGTGTGTGTGTGTGTGTGTGTGTGTGTGTGCACGATTATAGTACAGTAATTCACAATTGCTCAGTAATGGTATGGGGATTAGGAATTTGCTCAGGGATATTTCATTAAAGTCGTGCATTTCTTCATTATCAATGCTGAGATCAACAGAGATTTACAGAATGAATCTTTTATTCAACTGATGTTTTATTAGGTATGCACATTTATGCAGAGTAATGGGTGAAAGAAGCATGCATTCTACCTAACCCTTATGCATCACACACACAAACACACACACAGTTGTTTTTGTGACATATGGGGACATTACATAGGCATAATGGTTTTTATACTGTACAAACACACACACACACACACACACACACACACACACACACACACACACACACACACACACACACACACACACACACACACACACACACACACACACACACACACACACACACACACACACACACACACACACACATTCTGCATTTTTACTTTCTCATAAAAACTCCTCCTGTGTGATTTATAAGCCTTTTGTAAAGTGGGGCCATGGGTAATGTCCTCATATTTCACCCTCTCCTGTAATACCTGTGTCATACCCATGGCATTATACACATTTGTGTCCTCATATGTCACAAAAACATGCACACACACACACACACACACAGGATCACAGATCTGCACCGCTGTCTTCCATTAGCTCCAGTGCCGTTGCGTTCAGAGAATTACTCGTTTGATAATAACGCGTGGCGAGGCGAATCCGCCGCAGAAATGAGCCTGTTTGAGCTCGGATCCCGTCAGCTCCTGACAGACTGTCAAGTGTTCAGCCACAGGCCAGAAGACAACAAAGACCAGAACAGCCCGAACTCACCAAACTCACTTCACCAGGAAACTTTGACAAGTTTTGACGTGTGACTTTTCTCTGTGTAGATTCACATATAGGCCAGTACACACACACACACACACACACACACACCTATAGACATGCCTTATGCACAAGTGTGCCTGTTTATGTGGTTTATGAGGACACAAAATTGTATAAATACATGCGTATTACACTGGTATTACAACATAAACATGTTTTTTGAGGACATTCATTTCAAATGGCTTTAAAATCATACTAAATGTAAAAATGTTTCCTGTGATGGGTAGGTGTAGGGGCATTGTGTGTGTGTGTGTGTGTGTGTGTGTGTGTGTGTGTGTGTGCGTGTGTGCGTGCGTGTGTGTGTGTTCAAGATTTCTTCCTTTTTTGGCCGCTTTTATTTCTTCATAGCCCAATTACCTTTTCCTTTGGATAATTCGCTCTCTTCCTGTCCCTTCTTGAGCTCAAACGCAGAGACATTTTACTTCTTTACAACTCTCAATAATTCATGGCCTGTGTGAATATTTACATGTAAAGTATCCCTCGGAGCTGGAGCAGACAGGCATGTTTATAATGTTAAACACTCAAGCGTCCCACCAGACTGGATTTAGATCCAACAGCTTTGCACACCAAAGGGATCTTTGCATTTTTTTCTTGTATTGCTTTATCAATTTATTTTGACTAAATAAATGACAGTATCTTGAGACACGTCTGAGTACGATTCATGCATTTGAGTAAAAACGGATCCAATGCGAGAATTTATTTTTGAAACAGCAGCTTCAACAAAAGCTATGATATGTGTTTTTAATAACGCTTTATTTCTTAGGTTGCAGGTCACATGAACTCACTATAGTAATATACAGTAAATTAAGCATAATTAGCCTATAATAAATCAATGCTCTCGGTTCAATTACACTGGAAAACGTTTAAGTACTGAGTAATATTTCGTAACTACTGTATGGTTAGGGTTTGCTTGAGGGTTAGTTGCATGTAATTATGTATTATTACACTCTAAAAAATTATTGGTAAAAAACAACCCAATGTTGGGTCAAATATGGACTAACCCAGCAATTGGGTTGTTTTAACCCAGCGAATGGGTTGTCTTAAGCAAATATTTAACCCAACCGCAGAGTTAAAACAATCCAATCACTGGGTTAAAACAACCCGATGGCTGGGTTAGTCCATATTTGACCCAACATTGGGTTAAAACAACCCAACATTTTATAGAGTGTGGGGGAAAAAAGCTTATGCAACAATAGCACGGTAAAATAAACTGGGTAAGACTTTATTTGTGTCCTTATTGCATGTATTTACCATAGTAATAACAGTAAATTATGCATAATTACACTGTAACAATGACACCTTAAAATAAAGTGTATTTTATTTTATGTTTTTAACCTTAATTTATGTAATTAACCTTAAACCACCTTAAGTCTAAAATAAATAATTGTGTAATTACACTGGAACGACATAAAGAGTTACACTTTATTTAAGGTGTCGTTGTTACACGGTAATTTTAATTTAGGCACTGATTAAATAAATACATGTGCTTACTATAGGGTTAGGGTTTGAGAGTTAGTTGCATGTAATTATGCATAATTTATAGTTATTACTATGGTAAGTTATTTATGTAACAATGATGCTGTAAAATAAAGAGTTACTTAATAAACAGTAACCCTTTTTGGTAAAACGTTACTTTACAGTGTAATTCCATGCAACTAACACTAATCCTATAGTACACTCTAAAAAATGCTGGGTTGTTTTAACCCAATGTTGGGTCAACTATGGACTAACCCAGCAATTGGGTTGTTTTAATCCTGCGGTTGGGTTAAATATTTGCTTAAAACAACCCAACTGCTGGGTTAGTCCATATTTGACCCAACAGTGGGTTTGATTTTTACTCAGAATTTTTTAGAGTGTATGTACATGCAGTTCATTAATACAGCTCAGTACTTAAATATGTAACAAAGACACCGCAAAATAAAGGGACACACTTTATAGCACTTCCCTTACACCTAACTCTACCCTTAAACTCACACACACACACACACACACACACACACACACACACACACACACACACACACACACACACACACACACACACACACACACACACACACACACACACACACACACACACACACACCTGTCCCTAACCACACACACCTGTCCCTAACTCTACCCTTAAACTCACACACACACACACACACACACACACACACACACACACGTCCCTAACTCTACCCTTAAACTCACACACACATGTCCCTAACTCTACCCTTAAACTCAAACACACAGACACACACACACACACACACACACACACACACACACACACACACACACACACACACACACACACACACACACACACACACACACACACACACACACACACACACAAACACACATGTCCCTAACTCTACCCTTAAACTCACACACACACCTGTCCCTAACTCTACCCTTAAACTCTCTCTCACACACACACACACACACACACACACACACACACACACACACACACACACACACACACACACACACACACACACACACACACACACACACACACACACATATGTCCCTAACCACACACACCTGTCCCTAACCTTAAACTCACACACAAACACGTCCTTAACTCTACCCTTAAACTCACACACACACCTGTCCCTAACCCTACCCTTAAACTCACACACACACACCTGTCCCTAACTCTACCCTTAAACTCACACACACAAACCTGTCCCTAACCCTACCCTTAAACTCACACACACACACCTGTCCCTAACTCTACCCTTAAACTCACACACACACCTGTCCCTAACCCTACCCTTAAACTCACACACACACACCTGTCCCTAACTCTACCCTTAAACTGACCCACACCACCTCACCTGTCCCTAACTCTACCCTTAAACTGACCCACACCACCACACATGTCCCTAACTCTACCCTTAAACTGACCCACACCACCACACATGTCCCTAACTCTACCCTTAAACTGACCCACACCACCACACCTGACCCTAACTCTACCCTTAAACTGACCCACACCACCACACCTGACCCTAACTCTACCCTTAAACTGACCCACACCGCCACACCTGACCCTAACTCTACCCTTAAACTGACCCACACCACCACACCTGTCCCTAACTCTACCCTTAAACTGACCCACACCACCACACCTGACCCTAACTCTACCCTTAAACTGACCCACACCACCACACCTGACCCTAACTCTACCCTTAAACTGACCCACACCACCACACCTGACCCTAACTCTACCCTTAAACTGACCCACACCACCACACCTGACCCTAACTCTACCCTTAAACTGACCCACACCACCACACCTGTCCCTAACTCTACCCTTAAACTGACCCACACCACCTCACCTGTCCCTAACTCTACCCTTAAACTGACCCACACCACCACACATGTCCCTAACTCTACCCTTAAACTGACCCACACCACCACACCTGACCCTAACTCTACCCTTAAACTGACCCACACCACCACACCTGACCCTAACTCTACCCTTAAACTGACCCACACCACCACACCTGTCCCTAACTCTACCCTTAAACTGACCCACACCACCTCACCTGTCCCTAACTCTACCCTTAAACTGACCCACACCACCACACATGTCCCTAACTCTACCCTTAAACTGACCCACACCACCACACCTGACCCTAACTTTACCCTTAAACTGACCCACACCACCACACCTGTCCCTAACTCTACCCTTAAACTGACCCACACCACCACACCTGACCCTAACTTTACCCTTAAACTGACCCACACCACCACACCTGACCCTAACTCTACCCTTAAACTGGCCCACACCACCACACCTGACCCTAACTCTACCCTTAAACTGACCCACACCACCACACCTGACCCTAACTCTACCCTTAAACTGACCCACACCACCACACCTGACCCTAACTCTACCCTTAAACTGACCCACACCACCACACCTGTCCCTAACTCTACCCTTAAACTGACCCACACCACCACACCTGACCCTAACTTTACCCTTAAACTTACCCACACCACCACACCTGACCCTAACTCTACCCTTAAACTGACCCACACCGCCACACCTGACCCTAACTTTACCCTTAAACTGACCCACACCGCCACACCTCTCCCTAACTCTACCCTTAAACTGACCCACACCACCACACCTGACCCTAACTCTACCCTTAAACTGACCCACACCACCACACCTGACCCTAACTCTACCCTTAAACTGACCCACACCACCACACCTGTCCCTAACTCTACCCTTAAACTGACCCACACCACCACACCTGACCCTAACTCTACCCTTAAACTGACCCACACCACCACACCTGACCCTAACTCTACCCTTAAACTGACCCACACCACCACACCTGTCCCTAACTCTACCCTTAAACTGACCCACACCACCACACCTGACCCTAACTTTACCCTTACACTGACCCACACCACCACACCTGTCCCTAACTCTACCCTTAAACTGACCCACACCACCACACCTGTCCCTAACTCTACCCTTAAACTGACCCACACCACCACACCTGTCCCTAACTCTACCCTTAAACTGACCCACACCACCACACCTGTCCCTAACTCTACCCTTAAACTGACCCACACCACCACACCTGTCCCTAACTCTACCCTTAAACTGACCCACACCACCACACCTGTCCCTAACTCTACCCTTAAACTGACCCACACCACCACACCTGACCCTACCTCTACCCTTAAACTGACCCACACCACCACACCTGACCCTAACTCTACCCTTAAACTGACCCACACCACCACACCTGTCCTTAACTCTACCCTTAAACTCACACACACACACACACACACACACACACACACACACACACACACACACACACACACACACACACACACACACACACACACACACACACACACCTGTCCCTAACTCTACCCTTAAACTGACCCACACCACCACACCTGACCCTAACTCTACCCTTAAACTGACCCACACCACCACACCTGTCCCTAACTCTACCCTTAAACTGACCCACACCACCACACCTGTCCCTAACTCTACCCTTAAACTGACCCACACCACCACACCTGACCCTAACTCTACCCTTAAACTGACCCACACCACCACACCTGACCCTAACTCTACCCTTAAACTGACCCACACCACCACACCTGTCCCTAACTCTACCCTTAAACTGACCCACACCACCACACCTGACCCTAACTCTACCCTTAAACTGACCCACACCGCCACACCTGACCCTAACATTACCCTTAAACTGACCCACACCACCACACCTGTCCCTAACTCTACCCTTAAACTGACCCACACCACCACACCTGACCCTAACTCTACCCTTAAACTGACCCACACCACCACACCTGACCCTAACTCTACCCTTAAACTGACCCACACCACCACACCTGTCCCTAACTCTACCCTTAAACTGACCCACACCACCACACCTGACCCTAACTCTACCCTTAAACTGACCCACACTGCCACACCTGACCCTAACTTTACCCTTAAACTGACCCACACCACCACACCTGTCCCTAACTCTACCCTTAAACTGACCCACACCACCACACCTGACCCTAACTCTACCCTTAAACTGACCCACACCACCACACCTGACCCTAACTCTACCCTTAAACTGACCCACACCACCACACCTGTCCCTAACTCTACCCTTAAACTGACCCACACCACCACACCTGTCCCTAACTCTACCCTTAAACTGACCCACACCACCACACCTGTCCCTAACTCTACCCTTGAACTGACCCACATCACCACACCTGACCCTAACTCTACCCTTAAACTGACCCACATCACCACACCTGACCCTAACTCTACCCTTAAACTGACCCACATCACCACACCTGACCCTAACTCTACCCTTAAACTGACCCACATCACCACACCTGACCCTAACTCTACCCTTAAACTGACCCACACCACCACACCTGACCCTAACTCTACCCTTAAACTGACCCATATCACCACACCTGACCCTAACTCTACCCTTAAACTGACCCACACCACCACACCTGACCCTAACTCTACCCTTAAACTGACCCACACCACCACACCTGTCCCTAACTCTACCCTTAAACTGACCCACACCACCACACCTGACCCTAACTTTACCCTTACACTGACCCACACCACCACACCTGTCCCTAACTCTACCCTTAAACTGACCCACACCACCACACCTGTCCCTAACTCTACCCTTAAACTGACCCACACCACCACACCTGTCCCTAACTCTACCCTTAAACTGACCCACACCACCACACCTGTCCCTAACTCTACCCTTAAACTGACCCACACCACCACACCTGTCCCTAACTCTACCCTTAAACTGACCCAAACCACACCTGACCCTAACTCTACCCTTAAACTGACCCACACCACCACACCTGACCCTAACTCTACCCTTAAACTGATCCACACCACCACACCTGTCCCTAACTCTACCCTTAAACTGACCCACACCACCACTCCTGACCCTAACTTTACCCTTACACTGACCCACACCACCACACCTGACCCTAACTCTACCCTTAAACTGACCCACACCACCACACCTGACCCTAACTTTACCCTTACACTGACCCACACCACCACACCTGTCCCTAACTCTACCCTTAAACTGACCCACACCACCACACCTGACCCTAACTCTACCCTTACACTGACCCACACCACCACACCTGACCCTAACTCTACCCTTAAACTGACCCACACCACCACACCTGATCCTAACTTTACCCTTACACTGACCCACACCACCACACCTGACCCTAACTCTACGCTTAAACTGACCCACACCACCACACCTGTCCCTAACTCTACCCTTACACTGACCCACACCACCACACCTGTCCCTAACTCTACCCTTAAACTGACCCACACCACCACACCTGACCCTAACTCTACCCTTAAACTGACCCACACCACCACACCTGACCCTAACTCTACCCTTAAACTGACCCACACCACCACACCTGTCCCTAACTTTACCCTTAAACTCACACACACACATACACCTGTCCCTAACTCTACCCTTAAACTCACACACACTCACCACCACACCTGTCCCTAACTCTACCCTTAAACTCTCACACACACACATGTCCCTAACTCTACCCTTAAACGCACACACACACACGTCCCTAACTCTACCCTTAAACTGACCCACACCACCACACCTGACTCTAACTCTACCCTTAAACTCACACACACACACACACACACACACACACACACACACACACACACACACACACACACACACACACACACACACACACACACACACACACACACACACACACACACACACACACACATGTCCCTAACTCTACCCTTAAACTCACACACTCACACACACACACACACACACACACACACACACACACACACACACACACACACACACACACACACACACACACACACACACACACACACACACACACACACACACACATGTCCATAACTCTACCCGTATCCACCTCAATATCAGCAAAAGTGTTTTGCAATACAATTTGAACACATGTAAGTACAGTAGTTAAGGCCACCTAATATAAAGTGTAGAGGTGTAATTATATACTTAAGTACCGAATAAGAGCAGAGCACTTTGGGTTTGGTTGAGGGTTACGGTAACATATAACCAGGACCCTGTAAAATAAAGTCATACTTTACACTCTAAAACATTCAGAGAAAAAAAACAACCCAATGTTGGGTCAAATATGGACTAACCCAGCAGTTGGGTCATTTTAACCCAGCGATTGGGTTGTCTTTAGCAAATATTTAACCCAACCGCAGAGTTAAACCAACCCAATGGCTGGGTTAGTCCATATTTGACCCAACATTGGGTTAAAACAACCCAAACATTTTTAGAGTGTATGATACACTTAACTGATCTGAATGCTAAAGCCGTACACCACTGTAGATCTCACGTGTGTGTGTGTGTGTGTGTGTGTGTGTGTGTGTGTGTGTGTGTGTGTGTGTGTGTGTGTGTGTGTGTGTGTGTGTGTGTGTGTGTGTGTGTGTGTGTGTGTGTGCGTGCATGCGTGTGTGTGAGTGTAATTGTGAGATGTTTGCTGTAATTGTCAGATGTCTCGTCATGACTCTCAGCACTGTAGCACTTGTGTATGCTTTTGTGACAATAAAGATTTGATTTGAAGTGTTACCAAATAAAGTGCAACCACATGTTTCCACTTTGCTCTTGGTTTAAACTGAACCGTGTAATGTTGATATAACAGTATGTACTCTAAAAAATGCTGAGTTGTAACCCAATGTTGGGTCAAATATGGACTAACCCAGCAATTGGGTTATTTTAACCCAGCAATTGGGTTGTTTTAACCCTGCAGTTGGGTTAAATATTTGCTTGAGACAAACCAATCACTGGGTTAAAACAAACCAATTGCTGGGTTAGTCCATATTTGACCCAACATTGAGTTGTTTTTACCCAGAATTTTTTTAGCATGTACACTCTAAAAATGCTGTTGTTTTACCCCAATGTTGGGTCAAATATGGACTAACCCAGCCATTGGGTTTTAATCCAGTGATTGGGTTGCGTTTGGGTTAAATATTTGCTTGAGACAACCCAATCGCTGGGTTAAAACAACCCAATTGCTGGATTAGTCCATATTTGACCCAACATTGAGTTGATTTTTACCCAGAATTGTTTAGACTGTATGCTCTGAAACATGTAATGTTAATATAAGAGTGGTTCAGTTGAGGGTTAGTGGCCATTAATATATAGTATAACCAGAACACTGTAAAACAAAGTGTTACCCAATAAACTGCAGCCACGTTTTCACTACGCTCTAAAACAAATGCTGTGTTGTTTTAACCCAATGTTGGGTCAAATATGGACTAATGTGTTTTAACCCAGCGATTGGGTTGTTTTAACCCTGCGTTTGGGTTAAATATTTGCTTAAGACAACCCAGTTGCTGGGTTAGTCCATATTTGACCCAACATTGGGTTGTTTTTTACCCAGAATTGTTTAGAGTGTATCTAATATATACCAGGACACTATAAAGCAAACTGTTACCAAATAAAGTGCAGCCACGTTTTCACTACGCTCTAAAACAAATGCTGTGTTGTTTTAACCCAATGTTGGGTCAAATATGGACTAATGTGTTTTAACCCAGAGATTGGGTTATTTAACCCTGTGGTTGGGTTACATATTTGCTTAAAACAACCCAATTGCTGGATTAGTCCATATTTGACCCAACATTGAGTTGTTTTTACCCAGAATTTTTTTTTAGTGTGTACACTCTAAAACTGCTGTTTTGTTTTAACCAAATGTTGGGTCAAATATGGACTAACTCAGCAATTGGGTTGTTTTAACCCAGCGATAGGGATGTTTTAACCCTGCGTTTGGGCTAAATATTTGCTTAAGACAACCCAGTTGCTGGGTTAGTCCATATTTGACCCAACATTGGGTTGTTTTTTACCCAGAATTGTTTAGAGTGTATCTAATATATACCAGGACACTGCAAAGCAAACTGTTACCAAATAAAGTGCAACCACGTTTCCACTATGCTCTAAAAAATGCTGGGTTGTTTTAACCCAATGTTGTCTCAAATATGGACTACCCTAGCAATTAAGTTGTTTTAACCCAGCGATTGGGTTATTTAACCCTGTGGTTGGGTTAAATATTTGCTTAAAACAACCCAATTGCTGGATTAGTCCATATTTAACCCAACATTGAGTTGTTTTTACCCAGAATTTTTTTTTAGTGTGTACACTCTAAAAATGCTGTTTTGTTTTAACCAAATGTTGGGTCAGATATGGACTAACTCAGCAGTTGGGTTGTTTTAACCCAGCGATAGGGATGTTTTAACCCTGCGTTTGGGTTAAATATTTGCTTAAGACAACCCCGTTGCTGGGTTAAAACAACCCAATTGCTGGATTAGTCCATATTTAACCCAACATTGAGTTGTTTTTACCCAGAATGTTTTTGCGTGTATGGTCTGAAATGTGTAATGTTAATATCAATCAATCAACTTTATTTATATTGTGCTTTAACAGTGCCGATGGTTTCAAAGCAGCTTCACAGTGTTAAACCGGACAATAGTTCAACAGAATTAGATTTGGCTGGTTTGATTTGGGTAGTTTAGCCTATAGAATTAAATATGACCTAATTAATACATTTTATTTGTTTATTTAGTTGAATATCTTGGATTCTAGCGGAATATAAGAGTGGTTCAGTTGAGGGTTAGTGGCCATTAATATATAGTATAACCAGAACACTGTAAAACAAAGTGTTACCCAATAAAGTGCAGCCACGTTTCGCTCTAAAAAAATGCTGGGTTGTTTTAACCCAGTGTTGGGTCAAATATGGACAGCGATTGGGTTGTCATAAACAAATATTTAACCCAACAACCCAATCACTGGGTTAGTCCATATTTGCCCCAACATTGGGTTGTTTTTTACCCAGAATTGTTTAGCGTGTAATGTTGATTTAACAGCGAGTCTGCGTGGCTCTGCGCTCCGGCAGGAATAGGAACTGGAGGCCACAGCATGCGTGTAAAGATGAATGTTCCCAGTGATCGCTGTAGCGCTGTCACATCCTCACTGAGTGTCCCTGTGGCAGTCGTCTCGCCAGCGTCTCCTATGTAGATCTGGGCCCTTTGATACTTCACACCGCATCTGAGTCACTGGGCCTGTGTTTGACAGTGTGTGGTAATTACCTGGCTCCTGCTTGATCGCGTAAACTCTTCCACAACCAAGGGAGATACAGTCAAACGGGAAGATGTAAGAAAAACAAAACAACAACAAAGATGGCAACATTGGCAATGTTATTTGAACACGTTGCAAACGTGGATTTTACACCTTTAATTTGAACAGTGTATACAATTTCTTCTTAACACGTCGCGTATTTGTTTAAACAGCGGAAAATCAGCAGTCCTGAGGGGCACATGATAATTCCTGCAGCTGCATAATGAAGACTGAACCTGCGGAATATATCGCTGTATGCTAGAATACCTACACTCGCAACCAATTACTAATATAAACCATTAACGATATGATTTTGTCCTCTACCCTAGAAGCAAAATGATTAGCGCTAATGAGCTGTCAGTGACGTCAGTGGGCGTGGCCCGTGTGCCATTACTGTTGACAAGCACTCACGGGAAACTCTAAAGCTGCGCGTGCACGATTTTAACCCTTTACCGAAATATGCTTTCAAAACTATTTTATTTATTTTTTAATGAAAAGGACTCGGGTCTTCAAAGACATTGTTTATTCTTTATGAATGTAGGCCTCTTAGATTATAGAGCCTATTAGCCTTAAGAGAAAATAATTCAAACGAAAAAAATGAAAAGAGCAAATATCTAATTTAGGATAAAATAGGCTACTCTCTGCGCGTTCCCTTTCGTGCAATTAAAGGCAAGAATGTAAATTAAAGGTGTTGGTGATTATATTATAAAGGTGTGAGCGCTTAAACGAGCAGAAATAACACATTATTAGCCTGTTTTCAATATCATTAATAACCACGCATTTCTCCGGTTTAATATTTTTCTCTAAGATGTTGACACGTAGGTCTATTTGTACAATTATATACTTTACAAGAGTTGCTCTGATATCACTCAGCGCTATTATTATTATTATTATTATTATTATTATTATTATTATTATTAGGCTATTGTTTAGGACTATTTGTTTATTTTGCATGTGCGTTCATTAGCCTAATCATAACGCATTCGACTAATGTAGGCGAGATACTATCTTATTTTATTTAGTTAAACAAGAATTAAGCTATATAAAGGCTACCGGTTTTATCTCAGTTTTTATCTTACTAAATATCTGATTACTAATAAATAATCAGATATTCAGTATTTGTCAAATGTTTGCGTAAATATGGAGAGATGGACAATAATAACCGATCGCACTGGGTTTGCGCTTCTGTTGCTTGTATTTGTCAAGAAAATAATTATAGATATTTTTTGATCTATCAATGCCGAAAATCCGTTAACATTCACGAATTTAAGCAGGAAAACTGACACGTGAATAATAATCGCGTAATTTTAGAATAATAGTTCTGTAATTGTAGATCATAGCGCGGAGCTCTCGACACAAACAGAGCTCGTTTAAACGCTATAGTTTATGACGATAAAACATGTAGAAACACAAAAGCGCAAACTCTCTAGTGTCTGTTTATTTGTTAATTGCCACCTGGTAAACTTTGCTCATTATAGCCTAATTTATTCGAAACAAATTGCATTGCATTTTAATGTTTTGTTTTGGTTTTTTTTCCCTCAAGATATCAGTGTTTATTCAGACTATTGTTGATTTAACTTTACACTGAAATGCAAAGAGGCGCATCAGTGATCCGGCAGGTGTCGCTAAAGGGCTGCAGAAACACACACACACACACACACACACACACACACACACACACACACACACACACACACACACACACACACACACACACACACACACACACACACACACACACACACACACACACACACACACACACACACACACACACACACACACACACACACACACACAGTCTCTCACAGAGCCGTGAGAATAACTCCACTGAGCAGCCATGAAGGAAAAGACGGCTTTTTAACACAGAAGAATTTACAGTTCCTCTCGAAACTTCTCCAAACACTGAGCTCTCCGTCGTGATCGTGAGGTCAGAAAGAGTTTAAATGAGCTAAAGCTGTCACAGATAAATCATTATCAGATCATATTCACTAAAGAAAAAACTCCTCATCAAAAAATAAAATCACGGGACATTTGCAAATAAGGGAGATTAAACTAGAAATCACAATTAACGCGTTATTTTATGTATTTATTTTATTGTAGCCTAGCCTATATATTTTAAAGGTTGAGCAAATTAAAGGAGCGGGTTTGCATTGGTGAGCTCTTCACTTCGGCGACCTGTTGTACAAATGTGTTTATATTTCAATTATACATTTTACAACGAATCAAACAGCGTTAAATAATTCTAAACGACCATAAAAAAATTAAAAAATAAACATTTTAGTTCAGTTTACAGAGCTCAAGTTATTTCACATAGTCTGCCTAGAAATGGGTAGATATGCCTCCGAGTGGTGTTTTAAATCTAGATTATATTTTATGTAATCATTTTAATTTAAAAAAATATATATATATATGTTGAAGCGAGAAGAGTGTAAAAGTGTGTGAGGTGATGTTAAAGCGCTGAAGTGTGGAGAGCTTTAACCCTAAAATGCCCTCTCTCTGACACCTCCAGCTCGCCTTCGCCACTCTCCTCTGAGCGCTTCACAATCTCAGCATCGGCTTATTAATTAAACAAATAAAATATATACATTTTATGTAATGCATCTGTTAATATTGAAGCATTTCCAACATTTTAAAAGCGAAAGCGTGGTTTTCCAGTTAAGTTTATTTTCTGTCAGATTATTACTGTTTATTTTTAAATCCAAAGCGATGCGATTAAAATTGAAAATTGCATTTAATCAAAGCGAACGCGTTGGCTGTAATAACACAGCATTTCCGCGTGTATGGTCTGCTCTTATATATATGAGTTTGTCTATATTTGCAGGCATTCTTCGTTAGCTCATTAATAAAGTTTTTCTTCTGCTCTCAGCTGTGTAAGGATGAGATGGACTTACCCATGTTCCTCCAGAAGTGAAGCAGTGGTCAGCCGGGCGCGCGCTCGGTGTGTGTCCACTGCGGGTTTTACACACTGAACCCTTTCACTTCTTCCCTCCCCTCTGTCATAAACAGAGCAGTTGTTGCATCTATGAAATCCGTTTTAATTGCTCGCTTCATTAGAACACGAGGTGTGTGTGTGTGTGTGTGCGTGCGCGCGCGCGCTTTTTGACCTTGTTTGTCGAGGTGCGCTCGATCCCGCGGCTCCACTAGCCCCGTCAATTGTTAATTTCGACAACAAAACAAGCTCTAAACTTAGACATTCATGTTAAAAAAAGCGCTCGACGGGACGGTGATGTCACATGTGCCGCGATATGTTCATTGATGAGGAGTTTTTAAGGGTCTGTTTGTGGTATTAGGGGCCATCTGTACAGCACAATCAATATCATCGCTCCTCCTCTGAAACTTCAGGCCTTCCTAATGATTGATGATCTCTTTGATAATGCGATGCGCGGCTCACATTTCAATCTCCAAACGCGCACTTTCCATAAAAAAGCTCTTGTGTGGGGAAAAGTTCGCTTTATTAGGCTGTTCTGAAAAAGACTAAATAACCAAGAACGGGGGAGTTCGGTCTCAGTCGCAAAGTCGTGTAAAAATGATTTTTCTTTTTGTGCAATAAAGACAGTGTTTGGAAGCCTGCCCGGCGGTGTGAGTGTGCGTGTGTGTGTGTGTGTGTGTGTGTGTGTGGCTCCCCCCTCGCGCGCACTGGACGCTCGGCTCTCGCGCAGGGTTTGGCGTGGAGCTCGTGCAAGACTGGCTGTGCGCGGCGTAACTTCCGGCTTCCGTCATTTCATTCTCCCGCCGATGCGCGCGGCTCAGCTCAGCGCGTTCTATAAGCGAGCGAGCGGCCGACCTGCCAACACTCACTGACACTCACTCATCTCACACCGCGCGCACATCGCCGCATTTCAGAAAAAAACTCTTCTTCTCTTTTCCCTTCCCTTCTTTTTTTTGTTGTACAGTAGTAATAAAACAAGAAAGCGGACCGGAGGCATAAAGAAGACAGGGACTTGTGGGATGAAAACGCGGCTAAAAAGATTCATCCTCTCTTGAACATCATCATCACCAACCATCATTCATTCATTACCTTGACAACCTCTGGCTTTGATTGACAGCTGGAGTGGCAAAAAGCCATGAGACACGACAGTTTAGTTACATGCGGGTTGTTGATGGGCCGGCTGTAACCTTCAGTTTTTTGGTGCTTGACTTTTTTTTCTTTCTTTTCTGGGGGGCAAAGAGGAAAAGGAGAATAATTGCAAAACTCTTCCCGATGCCTGCGCTCTTTCTCAGCCGTACTGGAGAATAGGAGAATTCGCCGAGTTGCTTGAGAGAGAGAAGGGGGAAAAAAGGAGTTTGTGAGCGGACTGGGAAATTAAATCTACGACACAGATCCAGAGGTTTATTGGAGCGCAGGCTGATGGCGCAAAGGGTAGGTTTAAAATCTCCAACACTCACCTCCACTAATGCACTATCTATCACAGGCCTCGGCTGTCTGTCTGTCTGTCTGTCGAACAAGCAAAACGACTTCAGTCTGACGCACTTTGTCGGGAATATTCGGCTGCTAAACACACGCTGTACTCGGGGAAGCGCAACTTTACCATGTTTTTGGTAATTCCGAGCAAATACGCGTGCGAACTTTAGTTCCGCGCGGCGCCTTTTACTCGTTTTTCCACGTTGTGCGTGTGTGTTTGTGTGTTTTCGGTGCTCTTCTTGACTTTCTGCTTCTCTTCCAGTACGATGAGTTGGCTCATTACGGCGGCATGGACGGGGTGGGGATGTACGGGGACCCTCACGCGCCTCGGCCGCTCCCGCAGGTCCATCATCTGAACCACGGACCCCCGCTCCACGCCAGCCAGCATTACGGCACGCATGCCCCCCATCCCAATGTCATGCCCACCAGCATGGGCTCGGCTGTCAACGACGTGTTAAAGAGGGATAAAGATCAAATTTACGGGTGAGTTCCATAATCACATCGGAGCCGCGTTTTCCTTCGCGTAATAGTTTTTCCAGAACTTTAGCGGTGTTTATTCTTCAGCACTCGGAGCTTTATCGGAATCGCTGGCACTATTATGCACCTTACTTTGATTTGCTCATTTATTTTATTTTATTTTTTTACTCTAAAAATGCTGTGTTAAAAGTCGGGTTGAAAACGGACAAACACAGAAATTGGGTTGTTTAAATGGTTCCATTCACGGGGTTCAAATAACCCAATTTGTGGGTTTGCCCGTTTTTAACCCAGCTTGGGTTGTTTTTAACCCGGCATTTTTTTAGAGGTTACTTTCTACCATTGATTTTAGGACGTTGATTATAAAATCACAGAAGAGCTACACACAACTCTCGTTGTTTAATCATAAACACCCAGCAAACAATAGCCGTCGCTTCGCCTTCTCTGGACCCGATACACTCCGGCTACTCGCTAAAGAATGCTGGGTTAAAAACAACTCAAGCTGGGTTGAAAACGAACAAACCCAGAAATTGGGTGGTTTGAATGGTTCCATTCACTGGGTTAAAATAACCCAATTTCTGGGGTTGCCCGTTTTCAACCCAGCTTGAGTGGTTTTTAACCCAGCATTCTTTCGAGTAGACAAACCTTGAATTTGGTTGCATGTCGTTTTATCCCTAAATAACGCGCGAGATATGCCATAAGCAAGTCAGCAGTGTGTTCGGTTTTATTTCTTTGACGTGTTCTGCGCATTGAGGACTATACTTTTTTTTTTTCTTTTTTTTTAAATGCTGGGTTTAAAAACAACCCAAGTCGGGTTGAAATTGGACAAACCCAGAAACTGGGTTGTTTGACCCCAGCGAACGGATCCATTCAAACAACCTAATTTCTGTGTGTGTCCGTTTTCAACCCAGCTTGAGTTGTTTTTATCCCGGGGTTTTCTTTAGAGTGTGTGAGTAGACAAACCTTGAATTTGGGTGCATGTCGTTTTATCCGCAAATAACGCGCGAGATATTTCATAAGCAAAGTCGCAGTGATTGCAGTGTGTTCGGTTTTATTTCTTTGACGTGTTCTGTTAATTACCTTTTCACTGACAGCCCAAATGTCGCCTTGTGTTAACTTAGACGTCAGGGCTGCTTCTTTTAAAGGAATCGCGTGCTGGATAATTACCCAACCTTAGCTCGAGTATTGCGAATTTCCGCGTGACTTGCGCCGCTTTGTTTTCAGGCGCGACGCCGAACTCTTCCACATTGTTCCTCGCATTCCTCCTCCTGAGCTCGGCGGTGAAATGTGTGTGTTGTTTTTGCAGTCACCCTCTCTTTCCTCTGCTGGCTCTGGTGTTTGAGAAGTGCGAGCTGGCCACATGCACTCCGCGCGAGCCCGGCGTGGCGGGAGGGGACGTGTGCTCCTCGGACTCCTTCAACGAGGACATCGCAGTGTTCGCCAAACAGGTCAACACCCAAACGCGCTTCAAACACTAAAACTTCTCATGTTTAAGAGCGGTGACTATATGTCCAGCGATGCATTTGACGAGTGTTTAGCAGCGATTGCGATTTTATTACATTTATTGCATTGCTGTTTCTGTGTGTGTGTGTGTGTGTTTTAGGTCCGCGCGGAAAAACCTTTATTTTCTTCAAATCCAGAGCTGGATAATTTGGTAAGATGAACACCTCAGCACCGCTTCTCTTCACAATCGACTGCTCCTAAATGAGTGTCACTCACACTGGTTTTATTTATTATTATTTTTTTGCATTGGATTTGGAGATAGTGAGAGTAAATACGTGTGTGTGTGTGTGTGTGTGTGTGTGTGTGTATGTGTGTGTGTGACAGCGCTGAGTGTGTTCAGCTCATTAAATGCACTCTAAAAAATGCTGGGTTAAAAACAGAAATTGGGTTGTTTAATCGGGTCCATTTACTGGTTCAAACGAGGGTTTGTCCATTTTCAACCCAACTTGGGTTGTTTTTAACCCAGCATTTTTTAGAGTGTGGCTGAAATCACCATCACACTATCCCACCATTAAAAAATATCCACAATTATTATTTCTCAAGCCCATTATGAACTCTTGAATTATTTCCTATCACTGGGATGATTTTTGTGCTCTACAATACATCATATTTCAAATTAAAATGTTAACCTAACGACGTCCATTTCTCTTTACAGATGATTCAAGCCATACAAGTATTACGGTTTCATCTTTTGGAGTTAGAAAAGGTAATCCTGAATTGATTTGGGATTATTTCCTCTTATAATTTACCGCGCTCCTCTGTGATTTATTTTTATTTCGTATTTTTATTAATTGGCGATATTATTTATAAACGAACCCCGAGCGTAATTTGAAAGCCTAATGAACTATAATTCATAGATGTTTTTAACAGAGTGTGCCATATTCTTATTCATTTCAGATAGCCTATGAATGAATAATTTGACGGGCGTGTGAAGTGTTTATTTCTGTCGATGGACTTGTTGCGCGCGTCTCTAGAGAATAATTCGCATTGCCACAATCTCTCTATTGTTTTTGCTCATAATCTCCTATAATTGTGCTAAAATGCATTTCTTTCCTCTGCTCAAGGTGCACGAACTCTGCGATAATTTCTGCCATCGGTACATCAGCTGTTTGAAAGGGAAAATGCCCATAGATTTAGTGATCGATGAACGGGACGGCAGCTCAAAATCAGACCATGAGGAGCTCTCGGGATCTTCAACCAATTTAGCCGATCATGTGAGTACATTATTTCTGTCTGCGCGGAGTATAACAATATAAGAGATATAATCGGCTGTAAAATGACATGCTTAATGGTGTAAGGACTGCTGAAAGTTTCAAGCGATTCTTCTGACCTTGTGCTTGTGAGCAAACGCGGTGTGTTTATGGCAATATTTGTATTACTTTTTAATTAGCGTTGGTACTGTTGTGTGTTATATTTCGGTATGTCTGTGTAATCTGGCATGTTGCACAATCACATTAAATAAATATAGCTAAATGAATAACTGAGACATGGGTGGCGTTATAGTTTAGTAGGTTTGAATGTTGTGTGAGTATGAGCACTATTTTGTATTGGACAGTCAGGTTTATAATGTGCAGGGATGATGTTGTTAATTGTCTCTTATTGATTTGTGTGGTGGTTTGAGTGCGTTTTACAGGCCCGATGCTCAATGCAATGATCGGAGCTTTATATTCACAATGACAGCGGCTCTGTTTTACACGTCTTGATTTCGCTCTTATTGAAATCAAATGTAGAGGAAAGAAAGTGTTCTGTGTGTGTGTGTGGGCATGTTTTTGTGACATATGAGGACACAAATGCGTATAATGCCATGGGTATGACACAGGTATTACAGGAGAGGGTGAAATATGAGGACATTACCCATGGCCCCACTTTACAAAAGGCTTATAAATCACACAGGAGGAGTTTTAGTGAGAAAGTAAAAATGCAGAATGTTTCCTGTGATGGGTAGGTTTAGGGGCAGTGTGTGTGTATGTGTGTGTGTGTGTGTGTGTGTGTGTGTGTGTGTGTGTGTGTGTGTGTGTGTGTGTGTGTGTGTGTGTGTGTGTGTGTGTGTGTGTGTGTGTGTGTGTGTGTGTGTGTGTGTGCGTGTGTGTGTGTGTCTGCAGTTGATCGTATGGTTTGTCCTGCAGTCTCGTCTATGTGTTGAGAGCAGATCAAGCCTGTTAAGAGTTAAAGCAGATTCGAGGCCTGTCAGCATCTTTTGGGTTCATCTCAAACTATACGGCATTCAGCTCATTTCAGCGATTAAACCCGCGGGAAACCATCAGTGAAATCCCCAATGCAGGCCTTTTACAGCTCACCCCGAGTGTTAGAGAAAGTGTTGGAAATAAGACACGCCGTGCGATTTGATATTGGGTTCATTTTTGATCATAACATGAGATGCGTTCGAAAATGCGTCTGAGATGATTTGGGTTCGCATTCTCTTCATTTTTATGTATTGTTGTTCGAGCGGGATCTTGCCTATCTTTCCATCGGCTTGTTGTTGAGATCTCTTGCGCTATTGAGTTGCAGGATATAGAGCCACGGCTATATTTCACTGTTGGTGTTTGGGCTATTTTCTATCGGCTGTGTGTATGTGTAAGTAGGCTATATGTGTGCATTAGTTCGTGCGTGTGTATGTGTGTGTATGCTAGAGGTGTGTGTTTGAGGTCCAAACGTCACATTTGCATAGTGTGCACGAGCTGCTGTGTTTGTTAATGAGAATAAATGATCTCATGCCTGTTGCAGCCACACACACACACACACACACACACACACACACACACACACACACACACACACACACACACACACACACACACACACACACACACACACACACAGCCCTGATGTTCAGCTCAGCAGAAACGCGTGTGATATCACAAATATAAATACATTACACGGATTCGATTTATTAAATTCATATGGGTCTTGCGTTTTATTATATGGGGTTTCAGCTGTTTCTGTCTGTTTGAGGACAGCAGTCTGATAGTTGGGTATGCTAATTTATTTAGGTAGTACCTTTCTCATCCATTTTTTTTTTTTTTTTTTTTTTTTTTTTTTTTTGCTTTGATATGCATTTTTAATATATTTTGCCCGGGGCTACATCATTTGGTGAAAGTTGCTTTGCTGGGGATGAAGGACATCTCTCTCTCTCTCTCTCTCTCTCTCTCTCTCTCTCTCTCTCTCTCTCTCTCTCTCTCTCTCTCTCTCTCTCTCTCTCTCTCTCTCTCTCTCTCTCTCCTGGCTGTGAATATAGACACTTATTTATTGAACATTTTCTATGAGTGTGTATAGTGGTGTGTGTGTGTGTGTGTGTGTGTGTGTGTGTGTGTGTGTGTGTGTGTGTGTGTGTGTGTGTGTGTGTGTGTGTGCGAGGCCTTTGTCCGGATGTACAGCCCTTTAAACATTTATCCTGCTGTTATAGAAATAAACATGCCTTTAAAAAATATATATACATAATAGAAATCATTTTTGCCTTGACTATATCTAGCTAATAATCTGCACTACTTTGCATTTTAATGACTTTAGTCTTGTGTGTTTTTCTCATGTTTGAGCTTAAAAAGACAAGTGCAGTGTTTTCCGAGCACTTTCTCTGTGGTTTTGACATTTGCTTCGCCGTCTGGCATTGTCAATATTGTGACATGCCTTTGGCACCTTCATCTCTCATCATTATTTGTGGCTGTCAGTAGTTTTAAAGCCTGTGTGTGTCATTTTTTAAAACACAAATGATATATATAGTTTGTGAGTTGCATGTGATAAGCTTGGTGAAGTCTCTAGCTTTAATTTCGACGGTCCGGCGTCTGATAATGAAGCTGTGGGACAGGGAGGGTTAAACACACACAGATCGGATCTGTTCAATTAGTGTTTGACTGCTCACGTCTGGACACACACTCACTTGTTGCTGTGCTTCTGCAGAGTTCGGCTTCAGACTGGTGTGTGTGTGTGTGTGTGTGTGTGTGTGTGTGTGTGTGTGTGTGTGTGTGTGTGTGTGTGGGCATGTTTTTGTGACATATGAGGACACAAATGCGTATAATGCCATGGGTATGACACAGGTATTACAGGAGAGGGTGAAATATGAGGACATTACCCATGGCCCCACTTTACAAAAGGCTTATAAATCACACAGGAGGAGTTTTAGTGAGAAAGTAGAAATGCAGAATGTTTCCTGTGATGGGTAGGTGTGTGTGTGTGTGTGTGTGTGTGTGTGTGTGAGCCTGTTTATGTGGTTTATGAGGACACAAATTTGTATAACTACATGGGTATTACACTGGTATTACACTATAAATGTGGTTTATGAGGACATATCAAATGTCATCATAATTCAAATGGCCTTAAAAACATACTAAATTATGTTTTTTTGAGAAAGTAAAAATGCAGAATGTTTCCTGTGATGGGTAGGTTTAGGGGCAGTGTGTGTGTGTGTGTGTGTGTGATGGGTAGGTTTAGGGGCAGTGTAAGGGGATAGAAAATACGGTTTGTACAGTATAAAAACCATTACGCCTATGGAGAGTCCCTGTAAACCACATAGACCAACATGTGTGTGTGTGTGTGTGTGTGTGTGTGTGTGTGTGTGTGTGTGTGTTTGAGGTTTAGTCTCTTCTGATTGGTTTTAGTTTAGTAGTTTAATTCATGGGCTTCAGAACAGAAAGTGGCATCTTGTTAACATGCACTAAACTGCGGTGAATGAAAACTTAGAGGTCCAAAAGCAGAAGCTTTCCGGGATCATTTTATGGATGTAGTTTAAATTCATTCATTTTGATTGAATTCATTTTTAATTGTATTCATTAAACAGCCCGTAAACATACTTTAACACTAGAAAATAAATGAAATCACATGTTAATATAATGCAGTTGTGAACGACATTTGGGTTACATGTTATTTGACAGTGTCCACTTTACATGATAATATATCCATAATTACTAACTCTCAAACCCACATGTTGTTGATTATTATTCCTCAGTAATTGCGCTGTAACGATGACACCTTCAATAAAGTGTAACCAACATTTCTCCTTTCTTGGTATAAAGTGTTCTTTCAAACTGTTGAGAACCCCAGAAGAGTTATGAACCTGTTTCTGTTTCGACCCATAAAATGAGCTGCAGATTCTGCAATGTTAAATGATATTTTTCAGGCTATGATCCGCTAAGGTGTTTGCCCGTGTGTGTGTGTGTGTGTGTGTCGTACAGAAGCGCATTAGCAGCGTTCATTCGTGTCTCTGTCATTACTGGAGCTCAGCGAAGGCTCCTCTCTCGTTCTCGTCGGAGAGATAATTGGTAGTTTGTCTGTGAATAGTCATTCTGAGATGCTCCAGACCGTCCCTTTAACGTGTTCTCGGAGCCGTTGGGTAATTACATGTTACATGCAACGTGTGGAGCAGCAGACGCGCAGAAGGTCAGGGCCCGAAGATGCACATGTGTGTGTCCAACACAGCCGTTCCCGATCCAGTGTGTGTGTGTGTGAAATATCAGTGTGTAATGCCATGGGTATGACACAGGTATGACAGGAGAGGGTGAAATATGAGGACATTACACTCTAAAAAATGTTGGGTCAAATATGGACTAACCCAGTGATTGGGTTGTTTTAATCCTGCAGTTGGGTTAAATATTTGCTTAAGACAACCCAATCGCTGGGTTAGTGAAGTTTTTAGAGTGTACCCATGTCCCCACTTTTCAAAATGCTTATAAATCACAGGATGAGTTTTTTTTTTTTTAAGTAAAAATCCAGAATGTTTCCCGTGATGGGTAGACTTAGGGTCAGAGACAGTGTGTGTGTGTATGTGTGTGTGTGTAGGGGGATAGAATAAAATGGCGTTGATAAACACACTAAAAAGCGATTATGCGTCTTGATAGCACACCAAAATGGCATACGAACTGGCATATCACACATCCGCCATTTCAGGAGCTCAGTCTGAGATCCGACATACATTTTTCTGTATAGTGACGACTCCGGATGAAAGTTTGACGGGCAGGGCAGGTGTGTGTCAGCCTTCGGCACATCGGCCGCTCTTTTGACCATTGTGTCCGGCTTTTATATTAATTACATCTTGCATTATCAGCCTGAGTCCGTGGCCCCGTGTGCAGTGAAAGGGCCCGGAGACCCCGCGACCCTCTATCTTATTCTCTATCTGCTCTATTGTGCCTCCGCTGTGTTTGCGGCCTGCTAACGGCGCTCTTTAACACAATTAGAGGAGAGCGGAGCGGCTGCGTTTGACTCCTAATTACCCGCAGCGATGGGGATCTGGGTGGGGCGATCGAGCCTCTCTCTCTCTCTCTCTCTCTCTCTCTCGCTCTCTCTCTCTCTCTCAGCCGTTTGGGTCACACGATGTCTCTCACTCGCTTTCTTTACAGCTTGTTTGAACTTTAATGGACTCTTGGGAGCCCTGACAACTGTTTTGTTGTGATGTGAGGCCTGAGAGAGAGAGAGCGAGAGAGAGAGAGAGCAGAGAGAGAGAGAGAGAGAGAGAGAGAGAGAGAGAGAGAGAGAGAGAGAGAAAGAGAGAGAGAGAGAGAGGCTGCATTATTCATAAGTGGGAAAAGTGCTGTTGCTTCTTTGCTGCCGATTGGTGTGAGGAAACTGGATATCAGCTGCAAAGAAACTGCAGAGGGATGTGTGTGTGTGAAGGCCGTAGCGGAGCTCCGAGTGTGTGTGTGTGTGTGTGTGTTAGGCCGTCCTGTGGTGGGCGTCTCAGCTGAAACAGAACCTGCTCATTTACATGGCTTTGGAACGACTGCACTCTAAAAAATGCTGGGCTAAAAACAACCCAAGTTGGGTTGGAATTGTTTTGAAATCAATTTCTGTTTTTGTACATTTCCAACCCAACTTGGGTTGTTTTTAACCCAGCATTTTTTGCAGTGTGGAGCTGATTCTCAGCTGAGCTGTTCTTCTCATCAACATCGCTGATCTTACACCAGTTCACTCTGCTTCAGAATTACACATTTAATTTGAAAAAGTGTGTTACTGGCACTTTCTTTTATACATGCTGCTGAGTAAAAAACAACCCATTGTTGGGTCAAATATTGACTAACCCAGCAATTGGGTTGTTTTATCCTGCGGTTGGGTTACATATTTGCTTAAGACAAACCAATCGCTGGCTTAGTTAATTTGACCCAACATTGGGGTGTTTTTTTTTTTTACCCAGAGTTTTTTAGAGTGTGATATGAAAACGCTGCAGATTGTCCCGGCGGCTGGAATGTGTTTCCCTGAGCTGGACAGTTTATGAATTAGACACACACA